>NW_009953217.1:3982837-4078011 GCF_000747805.2 Chaetura pelagica
CCCCCCCCCCCCAGCCCCGTTCTCTTTTCGGGGGGCACTTCGCGTCCCCTGCTCCGGGCGGGTGTTGGGGTGCAGCGGGGCGAAGCGCCGAGGGGCAAAACCGGGTCGTTACCCATCCCCGACAGCGAATCTCTCCCGGATTTATGGAGAATGGTTTTTCGAGGGGACACTGAGCGTGTTTGAATAACATTTTTAAAAGACACATAGCAGCGAGGATCTGCCCGGGTGCGATGCGCTCCTAAGCTGCTTTTTTTCCATCCTGTCTCGCACACTCCTCCAGTGCCACCGCATCCCTCTTTCTAGCCCCCTCGCCTCCGCTTACATGAGGGGAGTCAAAAATTGAATTGCTGCCTCCCTCGGGCAGCAGAGAGCGGGGTCGGGGTGAGCCCCGTCGCAGCACCCGAGCCCGGGGACCCCGTGCTCCCACTCCCGGGTGACCGTGGCAGCGCGACCCGGCAGCCCGCAGAGCTGTGTCGGGGCGCCGTCGGGCCACTCCGGCAGGATCTCGTAAATTGGCTCTTTCGGGGTGTTTTCTTGGCAGGCTGGGTATTGGAGCAGGCTGCCGGATGGGGAAGGTATTTGTCTGGGATTGCTGGCTATTAAAAACGGTAACAAACTTAAAAATCTGTTCCCGGCGGTTAACCCCTTCGGTCCAGGCCTGAGCCCCTCTGCTTACAAATAATGTTTTTTAAACGGCCTTGGTGAATTTTCATTTTCCGTGTTTCTTTTGCTCTGAGAAATAACCGGCAGCCTTCCCGAGCCTGGCAGATCGTGCTGGCCCCGCGGGACCCGGGGCTGCTGCCCGGCATTGTCCCTGTCCCCCTGGCTGCTGCTGTGCCCCTCTGCTTAGCTTGAAAGAAAAATTTAATCCAATTAAGAAATTAAACCTTGTGTGTTTAAAAGTGACAAATTTGAAAAGGGAGGGAGGGAGAGTGAAGTAAGGTTTCCAGGTCACTGGCTGACTAAAGATGGTTTGGAAAAAGAGCTCGGGAATAACGCAAGGGCAGAGGGAAGGAAAGGGGGACCTTTTTACATGGCAAAGGCTTATGTGTCTCTCTGGAATTTAAACTGTTTTTTAGGCTTGTAAAATCTTCTTGAAGTTGCGCGTTTATCTCAGGAGGCTGCTCGCTAAGCTAATCTTCTCAAGGCACGTCCTGATTTTTTGTAATATTACAGTATCCGAGGTCCTTTTAACCTAATTTTGTAACAAAGATAATTTCTTGTTACGTAAGTTAGTGTTCTGAATGATTGCTTTGGGTCGTGGAGATCGTCCTTAACCGGTCTCCCCTGTGCCATAGAAACCGGAATTATTTACTTTGTTATCCATTCTTGAAAGAAACGCTTGCTCAACTGGAAAAGGCTGCTACAGTATTACAAGAAAATAGTCTTCCCATTTCTAGAGAGTTAAATCTCTGGTCATCCCTGATCAGAATTTACTCCAGAGGTTTATGTTTATGTATAAATCCGATTTCCCCCTCGTACAGACTTACAAGGATGAGCTGCTTGATTTATACACACAGCGTTAACTTTCTACAAGTGGCAGACTTCTGATGCTTTGTTCAAGAATTTTCTTCTTTACTGACAGCACTTCCCTGCGACTGCCCTGTGGTAAAGCCAAACGCTTGGGCTGCCTGATTTTCTTCTCCAGTGGAGATTAATGCTGTAAAACAAGGAAGACAGCATTTTATTTAGTCATGGTACCTTGTTTTTTGCTAGTACAGAGTGATTTTTTAAATTTTATTTGGAAGGTGGGTTATTCTGAGTGAAACCTTAAGCCTTGTTTATTGGAGAGGGGCAGTCTGTTCTCATAAACAGACGAAGGAGCAAAATATATCCTAGTGTTATCCTATCGGGACATGCAGCCATCTGCTTGGCCCTGTGGCCTGTGCTGGCTAAATCGAATAGCAGTGTCACGAGTGGCTCTGGTATTTTTAAGTTGAAAAAGGGATTGGAGTATGCTTTGAATTCCAGTGATAAACTACAGACATTTAGCAGTAGTTGATATTTCTTTTGCTCCGATTTTGCAAGAATGTTACAATTTGAAGTGTTGACGTCCGGGATGGGATGCAAATGTTAGTGTTTCTGGTGCTGAAACTAAAAACGGTTAAGGTTTTTAAGGGTGATATGTTGACAATAGTGGCAATGCAAAGGGCTCCATTCTCCAGTGACCCAGCCTGTGCTGTACTTTTGGAAGCCTTCTATGGCGTTTTCGCATTCTCCAGTGACCCAGCCTGTACTTTTGGAAGCCTTCTATGGCGTTTTCTGCCTTAAATCTTTTATTTCTATTTTTTTTTCTTGGCTCCCAGTATTGAGTGACCCATAATAGCAAGGGATTGTGGTGTCTGGATCTATTTGAATATGAAGCAGTCTTTTTCAAGCCATTACAGAAGATTCAGTCAAGTAAAATCCTTTGTATAATCAGAATAGGAAATGTAAGCTGGTTAATTTTAATGACTTTATGAATTTACAAGAACTGGCAGGTACAAGAATGTGTTGCTCCTCACTTAATAGCATGTTTGAGCAAAGATTGGCATTCTGCAGCAGAAATGAAAATTTTATGTTTGCTTGCAGTCTTTTATCCTTCTGAATAAAGATGGAAATTCTGAACTAGGTAAAGAAACATATGGTTTTACCAGAAATTATTTCCTAGACTGATCAATTACTCGGAGATGTAATGAGAAATACATTCCTTAGGGAGAGGAAGGAGGGATTGCCATTACATAATATCCCTCGGGAGAATTTCTGTATCGCATAATGAGGTTGGTGATGGAGCATTTGGGGAAAATGCCTATGGATAGGAATTTGTTCTTCAGATTTCCATAAGCAAAACATATTACTGAAAAATAGGCTTGTTAGAAGTAGTAGATACATTAGTAGGTGGGTGCTTTGCCTCTACACATTTCTTTTGTTCTCATAACTACTGTGCAAGAGATGAGGTAACTGTAAGATTAAACATCTGCAAAATGAGAGATGCTAGTGAATAATTTCCTTATTTATTTAATGCCAAGAGTAAACCATTAAGAGCCTATGTTCTGTTCTAGGCTTTATTAAATTATTTCTGTTTATCTGTTGAAAACAGGTCCTAAGGAAAAGAAAACCTCTAGCATTTTAGGTGTAAACACAAATGACCTTGTCCTCATGCTGATGAAAATGAATACACAGAAATGCATGTATGTGATGTGGATTCAATAAAACTTGGTAGCTGGGTATGTGTTTTCAGAGTCCTCCTAAAATCCTAAGGATCACCTAGGAGCTGACTTTCAGATGGAGAAGAGAGTGCTTGTTAAAAATTCTTTAAATACAGCCTTACAATTTTAGTAGCAGTTGCCTTTAAATAGGAAAACAACCCGTTTCCACACACCTGCCTTTCGTTGGTTTTCCTGGTCGGAGCCCAGAGCAGTTGCCTCCAAGAGCCCAAGGCCCAGCCGGCCGGCAGTGCCTGCCTGGGCTGGGAGGTGTCAAAACCAACAGAGGAGAAAGGTGAACAATCCTAACACCTCTGTCACTGCTGGGGAATTTCCCTAATTTGAGTTGCTCACTTAAAATCTTGAGTGCGGGTGATTCTAGTAATTTTTCAAATGGCTTGCTCAGCTTTTGTCCCTTGAGTTATGTGTTCCAGCTTTGCGGGTTCCTGTGAAAATCGCGGTTCCGTGGATTGCAGCAGCCGAGGGGACGCAGTGACCCCTGATGGTGGCTCTGGTAAATCGGGCAGGTTTGCACAGCTGTCTTCGGGTTTAGGAAGTTAAAGGTGCAATGGCTGTTTGGAAGTCCAGGTCCCGATTTCAGTATTTCATTGATAATATTTTGTAGTATTTTGTGTGCCACCGTGTGGCTGCCGGGACACACTGCAGTTGTTGGGGGGTGCTGGGTTTCACAGGACAGTCCCAATTTCAGTGTCTTCTTGATGGTTTTATTTTGCCCATCAGGCTAGTGTCTGTTGTCTGTTCTGATTCACCAAACATTATCTCTGTTGTGAGATCCTGGTCATTAGAAATGGAGGCCAGAGCAGAGGCCACTCACTGTTGACCAGTGTGTTGCTTTCAAAGTTTATGGCAAACCTTTGCTTTCCGGAAAGGTGGGAAATGGTGCTGAATTTAAGCACTGAGAGTTTGCATACAGGAATTAGTGGTGTTTCTGCACCCTGTAGAAAAATCACTGTCAAGGAAATGTAGAACATAGGTGACTGATACTGGTGGAGGGACTTGATTGCAGATGGTGATACCAGGGTGGTAATTGTCCTCTCTGCCCTGTCACATTACGCTGCCAGAGTTTTACAGACAGTGACCCCAGCATTAACCATCTCACAGGCAACAGCTTAGCATGAGAACATCTCTAGGGTAGCTCTTGTAATTCTAAATTGTAGGAATGGCAACCTGTGATCATCAGTTCGAGTAAACTCAAAGTAAGATGGTGCTGCTGACTTGGAGATAGAAGAAGAGGTTTGCCCAAACATCTGCTTGTGCCTTATATGGCTGCATTAAAAGGGCTAAGGATAAATAAAATTTATCTTCTTTAATACTATGAAAATAAACCTTACTTTATGGTGGGTGGCGGAAGAAGAGTTAGAGTTTACATGGAGGCAGCATTTCAACATTGCTGTTTGTGTTGTTGCCAAAGATATTTCTAGCTTGTTTACAAAATGAGATTTATTTTAAAAAAAAATATGTTTAATTTTGAAATTACTCAGTCTAGCTTATGTTCTCGTGGAAAAAATGTTACAGCTAAATTGCCACAGGAGGTAGTGACTAGATTTTTAATATTGAGTTAAAGCAAGCTGGGTGTGGTGTTTGCCATAATGTTTTTGTGGGGGATAAAAAACATCTATATGTGAATGCCATTTCTGCAGTAACTGCTGTACCAAAGGAGAATTGGAGACATAATGCATATAAATCTTGGGGTTTTTTCCCCGTGGAATAATCAGCAATAAAAAGCATTTAGGCTATTAAGATACCTTGAAGTAGATCCTTACTCCAAAGCTGTAGGTTATAAAGTTATAGAATAGCCTGCGCTTAAAATGGTTGGAAATCCTTCATAAATATCTTTTTACCACGTACCATCTATCTCCCTGGATGATTTGCTCTCTAGCAGAGCCTTCCGTAGAGGGTGTACTGTAATCCTTTTATGTTACTTCTTCAGTGCAGATTACGCAGCAAGAAATAATTAGGAGATTAATTTTCACCTGTCACTGCCAATAATAGATAACCTTGATACGGTGACAGGGCTAGGAATTTGGGGAGCGGAAAAGCATTTAACCCTGTAGTGATTGCTGCAGGGACCAGGCAGAAAATGGTTGCCAGAACATGACCTCCCTGCTCGCTGTCACAAAAAGGGAGAGACCTGTTAGTCTTTCAGCTTCCTTGCCTCCCCCAAATGCTTTGCATTTACCCAGGAACGTGCACTGTAAAATTCGCTCAGTGCCGCAACGGTGCCGCACGCGCCTCGTGCTAATCAGCCCAGAGCAGACATTGGAGACCTTTGTAGCCTAGTCTTTTAATTCAAATGCAGTTCTGTTGCTTTTCATGATTTCAATTCCCAATCTGACTGGTATTCCTAGTCTGCTAGGGAAAGGAGCAAACTAATGAAGATGGCTTCATTAGGCAGAGTGCAATTTAGCCATTGCCTCTCTCCAACAAATGCAGTTGAAAAAACATCCCAGAAGTAACTGTGTTTTTGGTCTTCAGAGAAAGCACAGCTGAGGTCTTTCTGCTCCCTTTCAAAATAATTACTAGCTCATATCAGGTGAATTTAAAAATGCAGCAGTGAAGGTAAGTAGGAAGAAGAAAAAACACAACACCCTTCCCCCTCCACTTTTTTTTTTCTTTTGTGCTGAAGTTTAAATCTACAATCTGTTGAAAATGTAATGGGAAACCAGCCTACAGAAAATGCCATTATTCATATCATCCTGAGCTCATTTATTTTATCTGCAATAGTAATGATAAGACAGGCTGCTTGGCAATGCTGATAAGCTGAGAAATATCTTAGAGCTATTTGTAAAAGTTAAAGCAGATCTTGGTACTGAGAGATAGGGAAACTGATGAGCCTTCAGGCAATCTGCAGAGCTGAAAGCTAATAAAGATTTTAATAGGAAGGCCTCATTAGGATTAGGGAGAAGATCTATTATCTGGGATTTACACAACACAAATGGCAAGGCAGCTCTTAATTTTTGCTTCTTTGTTCATTAAATACTATTGCTGAATGTGAAGCCTGATCTGGATCTCTTCGTACGTTCAAGGAACCGTCACCAGCTGTGAGTCAAGCAAAGATGGAAGGGCAGTTTGTGTGGGAATGAGTTTGCCACATGAGAACTGCCATCATGTTCAGGGGGCAATCCCTTTTTTGAGGTGCAGAAATACAGTTGTTTGCAGGTGGGTGGGAGGGTTCTAAGTAGTGTCTTTTTTTCTTTTGTGAGTGGAATCTTTTGGCTCTGAAAAGCATCTTCAGAAGTAAATTAACATGCTGTTGTGCTGGTTCTTTTGATGATGAGACTGAAATAGTCTTTCTAGGTAGCTTGTCTGCCTAGTTGAGCCTCTAGTGAGGGGTGCTAACTCTGAGTCCCACAGTGGTGGCTTTTTTATTAGTTGTGATCGCCACACAGATAAAACTATCTGTAGAGGAGCTGTGTCCAGTGCCACTAGAGTTGACGTGGTGGGAGCATGTATCATGGGTGACTTGATCAAATGGTTTGGTAGTTACACCACCGGATGGATTTTAGCACTGTGTGTATTGTTAAACATTCTAATGTACAAAATGTTCACTTTTTGAGGACCTTCAATGTGTGCAGACCTGTCACATTGATTCAGCTGCTTTATTCCTCATACTTAGCACAATATCTAAGGTGCATGTAGACTGCTTAAAGAGCATTGATTTATCCAGGGTTTACAGACGTATTTAATTTTTATTTTTTTTTTAAGGATCATCCAGGCTTTTTTTGTGGTTGAACTGAATTGTAAAGCAGGAGGAGAAGCCATGCTGGAACATTCTTTGATTTGCTTTTGAGGTCCAAGCCTTGCCTTACAGCTGACATTCTGCTAACATACAGTTCAAGCCATTTTTACACACAGGTGATGAGATCTCGTTGAACTTCTAATGCAGATGAAGGGTTTTGTTAGGTAATAGCCATAAATGCCACTTGTGTGACCAAACCTGCATTTGGGAACTGTCTGTTGCCTTCCCCATGTGTAGCACACACAAGTACAGGATCCTAAGTTTCTTCCCTGTTTTCATGGCACAGACCAGCTTCTCTCCTGTTGCTGGATCATATGGCCCTAGTGGTAACCACAGCAACATTGCTTCCATGGAGTAGTAATATTTGTAAAGTATGTTCTTGTATTTTCAGTTGACTTTCACATGATGTAGCAGCCAAAACCCAAAGTGCAGCACCATAAGCCACAGAGAAGTCTATTCCAGAACATAGTTTGAGATCTGCTGGTTTAAACCAGTGGTTTCATAAAGCCTACAGTGGGCAGAGTGATGATAGATTTAACTCAAAGTATTCCATCTTCCATGTGCTTAAGGCACTTACTCAGAGCAGATGCAGCTGTGATCTTCTCCCCTGTGCCCTCAGCAGCCTGGAGACATCTGGGCAGGATGGGGAGGAGCCCACCCTGCACCCACAGCCCAGGACAAACCTGCAGAGAGGGTTGGTTTCAGCTGATTGCAGCTTGTTTGTAACAAGTCACAGTTTATGTGAGTGAACCAGCGTGGCCTTCTCAAGAACTAGCGCTATTTGCACGTAACCTGTTGCTCCAGCAAGGCTGCCATTTGAGAAGTTTCTAATATTTATGTTTGATATGAATGAAACTTTTTGTTTTGTCTGTAGACCGCAACGGAACTGGAGCTGACTCGTATCAGGAGTGCCTTGATAACAAGCAAGGTATGAGATCAAGTCTCTCCAACATGGGCACTTGGGACTGATTTAGCTTGATTTCTTGCAGCTGAATTGGTTGCTGTCGCTGTCTCTATCACGCTCCCTGTCTTCCTATTTTTTTTTCTGTTTTCTTTTTTCTTTTTCTTTTCCCCACTGTCTCCAAGCCAATTCACTGTTAACAGTTCCATGTCAGCTAACCTGTTGGCTTAGGGTCTCATTACACATTTGTGCTAAGGCTTCTTGTTTCTAGCACCCCAAAAACCCTCTGTTATTAAGGGAGGGAGTGGGAAGGTTGTAAAATTAAAGTAGCATGTGCGCTTGCTTGCAGCTATCTTCTTCCTTGAGGTTTAGTTGCATGGCAAAGAAGAAAAATATTGAAGTAAAAATTGACTTAAGGAAGACATGTGCTAGGCTGGCCTACCCTAATGCCAGACATCCTGTGGTAATTCATGTGCTGACATGCTGACTCAGACTTGTCCAGCCTGCTGTCTTCTCCTGTGGCATAGTTGATAAAAGCTGGAAAAGTATTTTGTTACTTACCAAGGGAGTGATGATGGTGAAGGAGGAACCTCTTAGCCTTTTGCTGTAAATGTAGAAAGAAGAGTCTTGTCAGTAGAAATGAAAATGGTAAAAGTATCTCGGCAACAGGACCCAAAGGCAGGGTTATTGATTTTGTATTGAGAAAAGGGTTGGTTTATTATGTTCTCTTCAGATGTCTTCTCTGAGAACTGCTATTGGAAGTGCTACTCTGTCACTGTAGCCATGTAGTGAGTGTTGAACCTTCTGGTAATAAGGGAGAACAAGCACCTTTTAGTCCAGAATTTCATTAATTATGAGCTACAGCAAAGAGAGCAGAGGAAATGCTTATTTCTAACTAGGTTGTAGGCATCAGCTAGATATCAGCTTATTACCCTGATGTTGATCCAAATCTGTGACAGTAGTTAAAATCATAATTTGCTGAAATATTGGTCTTCCTTGCATAATTTTTCTAAAGTAGTACCAAGAAGCACAGAATAAATGTCCCAGTTTCGGTGCTTGGTTGGGTTTAGTTTTCTACTGGTGTCTTCACTTTTCAGTATTCATCAATCAGTGTTGTATGTGCAAGTCAAAGCTGCCATGAAGTGCATTCCTCCTGCTGTTGATGGTTTTGGGGTGGGGTTATTGTGGGGGTTTGAGGGTTTTTTTGTTTGTGTTGTTTCCTTCTTAAAAAAAAAAAAAAAGTGTGTTGTCTCTCTGGTGACCTTTACAGTCATCTTTTTTCACTATTTTTCTCTACTGATTGTAGTAAATACCTAATCATTGCTAAGCTTTCATTTCAGAAGTTACAACTAGAAGACTAATGTGGAAGAACTGCAATCAGTAATGGCTTTTATATTAGATTAAGTTTAAAAGTCTTCCAGACCAATGTAATTCAGGATGCTGTGTTGATAGATAGATGGTTTGTTCTTTGGGAGAACAGTTTTTTTTCCAGGAACATTTTATAGTTGGCTACAGGGGTTTGTTTCATTCGACACTTTGTAGAAAGCAACTGAGTTTCAGGTTTTTAAAAAAATTAGTCTTATTTTTGAGAACCAATTGCAGCCCCTTTGATGTGCCAGTTACCCTGGTTTATCTGACAGGAGGTATTAAACATTGTTATATTAATCACTTTCACTTGTTTATCAGTACCCTAGATTTTTCTTGTAGTGTGTTTTCGGGTGGGTTTCTTTGACTTCACTGTTAACATGTGAATAAGCTGTATCATTTTAGTGCTTTGAATCCAGTATGAACTGGGTCTGATTTGGGTAATTTACCATGTCCATGCTGCATTATCCTGGTTAAAGCAACAACCTTTAAGAATGCTGAGGTTTAAAAGGTAAAAGCATACACAGTAATTTGTAGCTAGTCCCTTACTGTTCAGGGACATTGCATTTTGTGAGCATGCAGTAGAGTGAGATCCAGCTTTTGCAACAATTTGCAGAATTTAAAATGTATACTTGACAGTGAACCCATAATTCTGGTTGCTTTCTGTTAGGTTCAAAACAAAACACCACCAATGGCTGAAAGCAGCAGTGGCTCTTTAAAAGTATTAAATCTTCAAGCCACGTGAAATGCAATTGTCGTAGCTTCTTTTTATAACAGCATGCTTGTCTCCTAGAAATTATGTCATAATGAGGTTTGGTTTATATATTTTACCCCTTTCCTCGTTAATGTGCTCTCTCTCAGAAGAAGCACTTTGTGTCTTGAAATACTGCATGGTTCAAATGAAGGCAGGTTTATAAGGATTTAATGTACTTAGGAGCCCAGACTTCGCAGCTTTATAGCAAAGATGTTTTAACAAAGGGCTTTATGGTCAGGGTTTGCTGTATTTTAGTCAGGCACTTGCTCAAGGGAAAATTTTCAGTGTGAGCATGTCACGGCAGCAAGGAGAAGTTCAGAGGGAAACAGGCTTCTGAGATCCAGTTGCCATCTTGGCTGATACGAAGTCTGAATTTTTTGCAATTTCAAACCCTGTATTTGTTTACCTCTTGGCTCAAGGAATACAAAGTCTTGCACCATGTCATATAACAATGTGAGCAGGTCATTTTGTTTTCTCATTTTAGTGCTCAAAGGCAGGGTGCAGGAGAGCGTGCCCAGGACAGCCATGGGTGGGATTATTCACACCTCAGGACTGAGCTTGGGTTTTCAGCTTTTTATCTCCAATATTCATTGTTAAAATCATATTCTTAAAGCAAGACTTCCTGAGTGTCTAGGGTTTGGAAGTGAAGAGGACAGTTTGGAGCAGTTGCCCATCCACTGTGGCAGAAGATGTGTCCTGGATCTGCCTGTTTCTCTGGGATACAGTTAATACCCTGTGGTTTCCTGAGAGCCAGGGGATTCTGCCATGGAAAACAGGTATAAAATTACAACCAGACACAGTTGTTGCTGGAACTTCTCAATAGGAACTTGCTGCTATTCTAAATAAAACAATTCTGTTTAAAAGGTTAGACAGTGAAAAGTACTTAGCTAGGGCCTTGGTGGCAGCCAGGAGACAAAACCTCACATCCTTGAAACAGTGTGTAGAGAGATGATCTTGGAAACTGAGTGTTTCCTGTTATAATTCATAGCACCTTCTCTTCTCCACAGGATTTGTTTTACTTTGCTTCAGGGGGTTCTCTCCGTCCCCCTGCCCCCAGGTGGGCTGTTAATGGAGATTTCACCCTGCTGGGCTCTGGCTTTCAGGCAGAGCTACAGGTTCATGCTGGAGGAGCCCAGTACCTTTTGCTTGTGCAGCTTTGTCGTTCTTGCAGAGTACTGTGGTTCTATATTATTTTCCCTCAGATGAATTAGTTCATATTTTTCCAAGATGAACATGGTTTCATCTTTGTGATGGCACTATTGGCTTCCTAGGAGCCTTTATACTTCTTTTCTGATGTTTTACAGCACCTCCTACACTCAGTACTGCTTATTGTTTCTGTTAGTTCACCTCTAGAGGGAGGAGAAATATAATTTGGAGCAATGTTTGGGAGTGAGGACAGAAAGTAGTTAATCATGACAGTGATCAGAATTTGGCTGTAGCTGAGGCAATAGCAGTGCCTCTGTCCTGAGGTTATGGAGAACTGAGTGCTTCTACCCTAGGTTTGGGCTGTGAGGGGATCTTTGCAGGCCGCTGAGCAGCTCTTGCAGGGATAGGGTGTCTGTAGAATTGGACTTGATTTTGAAATAGTGGCTGTAAACTGAAGACTCTTCATCCAGTTCCCAGTCCTCTGGGCCATGCAGTCCCAGTGCGTGTCATCTCCTATTAGTCTTGATGCAACCAGTGACCTTGTTTGTGTGAGCACATTAAGCACAACATTAATGTCTAATTTGACTACTTTGATTTCAGGCAGGCTGCAATCAATCACCTGAGCTCTTGACAGTGAATGTGGCTGGATGGGATAAGGAGAACAGATAAAATGCATACTTGGGCCAAAACTCTTAAGAAATTGGAAGACTGCTTGTCAGCTGTCTAGTTGATGTAGCTCTGTTGGTAGAAACAGGTTCTTCACTGGAAAGAGAAAGCTGCAAAGAAAGAAATGTGTGGTCTTTGTAGGGGTCTGCTCAGCCTTCTTCTGCCTGTTAAATACCAGTATGGTAAATGAGACTTCCAAGATACAGAGGCACCTTTTAGAAGATGTTATTGGGAGAAATTCTAACCTGTTCCAGTTTTTGGATCCCTTTTGAACCCCAGCAAGATTAGTTGCAGGTTGGCAAAGATGAATTATGAGGCAGATAAATAAAAATGGCAGACTGGCATAGCTGGAGTCAAAGTGCAGTCAAAACAGTTCTGTCACTGAAGGTGTTATTTCCATTAAATGTTTTGAGATTTAATATTGATTTCAGTGAAATTATCCCTGAAAGCAGATTTCTTCTGAAGCTTTATATTTATATATTTGTTTTGGAACTACTTTGGAAGGTGGAAAAATGAAACTTTTGCTTCAAACAGTTTTTGTGGTTTGAATTTGGCTTTTTTCACTGTATGAACCATTTAAAAATATTATTTATTATTTGTATTCCAGTCATGCTTATGCACTCTAGTTATGAGCTAAGCATCATTTTGCTAACCACAACACTGACTGGGGGCAGGGGGATCAGTTTCTGCCTGAAAAAACTTGGGGTTTGATTTCTGACTGGGACTGCATTGATTGCCAGTGCCTATTTTTTTTAATTATTTTTTTTAAAAAAAAGAAGGACTGAAAAACCCGTCTCATTTTACAATATCTTGGCTGTCTTTTTGTTTAAAGAATTATAAATACATCAGCAGATTTTCCACAAAAATACATATGGTTTCTTCCTGTTGAGCATGGTGACGCACTGAGAATCCTTGCAAGAGGCCTTGAATCTCCTTCAAGTAGAGGTTAGTGCTGAGGTTGAAATTGAAATTTTAAATAACTCTCTTCATTTAAAAAAATGCTGGTGGGACCTTGTTAGCAGAAAAATTGCCATTTTCTGGCTAATTTTTTTTTTTTGCCAGCATGGGAACAAAGAAAGAAAGGAGGAGGCAGAATAAAAGCCTGTGTGAGTGTACTTACAGAGGCTGCAGCTCTCTAAACTGGTAATGGTATCTGGAAAGGGTCCAGGCTGTTGTAAATATGAACTTTTGTCAGTATTCCCCAAGCTTCTTTGGACTCTAGGGTGGGCTTTATTAGCTGAAGGTCACACCATTGTGCTGTCTCCCTCTCCTGAGACCTCTGATACCTTCCTGAAAGGACAGCCCATTATCCCTGGGCTTAGAAGCCAGCTTTCTCTTCAGTGGCACTGAAGCTGATAAGCTTAAGAGGCATATTTCATCCCTTCACTGCTGCTTTCAGGAGACAAACACTGTTTATCGTTCCTGATTAATTCCAGTTGAACAAAAAAATAAAATAGGAGGCATGTGTGTGTGCACACGTGCGCACAGGCACAGAGACACAGAGTTGACATTTTTTTTTAGGCTGTTCTTCTTGCATAACACCAACTCATGGCACTGGCCACAGCAAGCAGCCTCTGCTGCTGCCTCTTTGTTTTCCCTAGGTTCATTTAGTAACATGAGAATCCTGGGCTGTGATTAGTGTAAAGAGAAAGGGGCAGAAAGGGGGATGGGGTAGCAGCAGCCTGAGCATCGAGGTTGGAATTGATTTGTGGCAATTAAGCATTAAGGTCTGGGAGAGCAGGACCACCCTCCAGGAGAGCGGCTCTCCATCACCTGTGAAAGATGAATGGCCCGAGGAGAGAGAAGGGCAGGGATTTTGTGCTCAGCTACCTGAGAAGAATTGTAAAAACACTGTATCTTCTGTATCTTGCAGCCCTATTCATTACAGCTAAATCCCTTTGTTAGGAATTGTATGCAAGAGAAATAGAAGATACAAATGTTAGTTGCTTTTGCTGCTTTGGTTTCTTTCTTTGGATCTGGCTTGAAGTTTGTGAGGAGGTGTCTTGTGGACTTTCTTGTTACTACTACTTCAGTAAAAATGTCTTCTGTACATGGCTCCCAGTTTCTTAGGGTTGCTTTTTTCATGTACTGAGATTCAGAGTGTACAACACACAACAATAATAACACATGTAATAAGTAATCTGTTGTCCCTCATAACACTCCAGCAGCTCTAAAATGTCCCAGTGCTAGGGCACCCAGGGCAGCAGACCTTGCTGTGGGCTCCTCTCTGGCACAGCCTTGCTGTGCAAGACACCTCACCTTTCTGTGCCTGAGGTTCTCAAATGGCAAGTGAGGATATTGGTGCTGTACACAGTTCTTATTGTTTGGATGACCATGCAGCTGCAGCCCGAGTTAGATCTGCAAAGGTCTCTGTATTCCCCTCAGTTTTGTTCTGTTTTACTTGCCAAGGTTGAGGAGTGAAAGAAGAGATCACACATGGCTGAAAGGAGCCTGTTGTTAGCTGGACCAGAGGAGATTATATTTATCTCCATAAAGCTCTAAATTTTTCAGTTTCTTTAAAACAAGTAAAAATATTAGAGAGCTGTGGTGTGGGAACTGCTTTCTCTCGCTTTGCTTTTTGTTGATAGTGAACAAATTGGGCCTTGATAGCAGGTAAGGGGCTTCACCACTCTGCCCCTACCCCTAGTGCAGGGGTGCTGATTGTGCAGAAGTGCATCAAATGCTTCACCTGAGAAGAGCAAATTGGCTGCCTCATGTATGTTGCATTAAATCTTTGTTTTGCTTGCCACAAGGGCCGTGTTTAAACCAGATTCTTGGTACTCAGATTACAACTAACTTAATTTCCTTTGCCAGAACAGAGATGGAACAATATTAAAAATAATTTTACAAAACTCTGTTTACTTCTTGCCAGCGAGGACCATGTTTCAAGATGGATTTTGCTATTATGGCTCCAGCACTAGTGTAAACAGGGTCTGATGGGGAAGGCTGTAAAATAATAGAGCTATTGGTCATCTTCAGGGTAGAAGGAATTTCCATAACACATTTCAATTAGAATAGATCCGAAGCTTTGGCTGACCAAACACAACTAGCATTTCTGTTTCAGAATTTATCTAGTAGCATGAAATGGGAGTGGTAGGCTTCTAATAGTATTTTTTTTCAAAGGTAAACTGCCCAACTATGTGTGAAACTGGGATGCTTATTTACTTTTGTTTTGGAAATTGGGTTAATCTTGTCATTCTGCACATAAAGTAGAACACAGTGAAGATTTTGATGAGAACCTCCTTGAAATATATCATAGACTCCTTTCTACAGGAAAAGTAGATTTGAGGGAGAAACTTACTTTGAAATCTTAGCTAACGGTTCTGGCCCTTTCTCCAGATCCATTAACATAGTGGGAAGACTTCTATTACTGCAGTGGTGCACCATAGACTGCAGCAGGATATGTATTTGCTGGGACCCTGAGTTTGGTGATAAGTGAAAAGGTAGTATGGTCTTGGCAGAGCAAGCTCTTGATTTCTGCCCCCTCCATTTTAAAGGATATTATCTCATTGGACAAAGATGCCTTTGGGCTACTGCCCAGCATTAGGTATGTCCTAGACAAGATTTATTTACTCAGTGTGGATGGATTATTTCCCTTTCACTCCCTGAATCTGCTCTGCAGTAGCTGTTAGCAAGAGAGCTTTCCAACTCTGTACTGCAGGAAGCATTTTAGCTCTTGTTGAAATATGAAGCTCCCTTCCTTTATTAAAATTAAGAACCACTTTCTCACATGGCAAAGTGATAATAAAGACTGAAATTGGATCTATAACTTCATGAAAAGAAAGATAATTTTTAAAAAGACAAATCATGCATGGTAATACCTCCATTGTTCTCTCACTGTGTTCTTTGTATTGCTTAACTCTGTGCAAACAAAGAACCCATAACTGGCATTTTAAAAATAATCCAGGCATTTAAGACAAAACTCAGTCCCTTGGGAATCTCATGCAAAGGCGTGCCCTTGAAATGGTGGTTTCTGGATTGTCTGAGCAGGTTTGAACATCCTCGCCCTGAGGAAATTGATGGGAGTTTTACCACTGACTCCAGCAGGGTCAGGATTTCACACTTGGCACCTTGTACGTACTGCTGGGCATGGAGCAGAGCTGGCTTTCAGTCTTTGAGACAGTCTGACTCCTTCCTCACAAGCAGGGGGGAGATTTTCGAGTTGGTTGCACTTGTGAATTCCAGTTCAGGGAATTGCTTTTGGCCTCCTAATCTTTGTCACTTGCTTAAACAAAGATACAAACTGGAAACACACACTTGCTTTAGCAGCAAGTGCCTCCTCGAGATCTCTTGTTAATGATCTAGACCTTAATTTGTTGGGAAAGGGGTTTTAAGCTCAGGGAATTAGACCCGAATTTTCATGCAGATTCAACCAAGGAAGGCCCTTAGAAACCTGCTTGAACCCTGTTTGAGCAGGAAGTTGAGCCAGAAGACCTCTTGAAGTCCCACCACTTAAGTCACTCTGGTTCTTTGGTTAGATGTTTCAGGCCTGCCATGGTATTTGAGCAAACCACTGGATTGCCTGACCCTGATCATTGTTAACATGGACTTTCATCTTTCTCTATTGTGTTACAGTCTAGGGAGAGAAGAGTCACCAGAGTTGTAGCAAATTCCCTTTCATCTTCAGTCTTCCAAATTCATGGTGCAGTGGCTGATGAGATAATCTGATGTTTAAGAAGTGCTTCTGATGGAGTAAGCTCTGTATATAATGAAGAACAAAAACAAAAAAAACCCATAATCCTCCCCAAACAATGATCCAGGGCTCCAAGAAAATTAGAACACTTAAGTTACCTAACTGTAGTTCTCCATCAAGATAAAAGTTTAGGAGAAATTATTAGAATCTTCTAAACTTTCAGTAACAATATCCCACAGACTGTTGTCAATCCAGATCAATCCCATGAAGATAAACAAACTGATTTCTAGCAAACTTGTTTGTAATGAATACTAGTAGAAAAACTTAGATCAAAAAAGTGGGATTGTGTTACTATTTGTAGTTTGAAGGGGGAGTTGGAAAGCTACATGTGTACCACATGAAAGTTTAATTAGGCTTCTCTGCTACTTAGGGGATTGCAGAAATGTTGCAGTGGCTGAAGGATTGGCATTAACTGTTCTGTGTGGAATGGAATGCGCAAAAACTTAGAAATTCCTTGAAGGTGCCTGGAGGGAACCAACCATGGTGTCAATGGTTAGTTTTTTCTAACTTCTTCTTGCCCAAATACATCTGGCAGACACTTTTTTTTTTACAAAAAAAGAAAAGAAAGAAAGAAAAAAAAAAACAAACTTGGTTGTTCCTCACTGTAGCTGTGTCTTGAGGGCTCTCCTTAATGAGCTGTCTCCTTCTGTCCAGTATGGAAAGAAAAACAAGAGTTGGAGACCTTCCTTTGTCCCCATGTGATTTTAATCTGATTCATTCATTCCTAATCATCTTGAAGGATTATAAAAACAAAAGTTGTTAAATCTTGGTTCTTACTTCTTTTATCTCCCAAACATCATAATTTGTTCTGTTGTCATGTTGCATTTCTTTACCCGTGAATCAGCTGCCTTTCTTTTTTTTTCCCTATATAACAAGTCAGGCAGAGAGGGAGGGGGTGACAGGAGTGCTGCTTTCTTTGATTCATTCTACACACAAGTGTTTCTTGGCCTTTCATACTGAGGAGTGGATGCAGCTCTTGAACAAATTGGACCTACTTGTTTGCTGGCCTAGGCCATCTTGTTATCCAGACAGCTGTGTTTTGATCTGGAAGGGCTGTTTGAAGATTAAATTGAGACATCTTTTGTTACTATTAAGTGCAGTAATTAAATCAGCTCAGTGTTATTTAAGTGTGGAGAATGTCACTTTGCTGGCCCATGGGTTCCTAAGGTTCCTATTAGACAGCTGTGTTGCTTCCAGTACTAATGATGAAGAGGTAGGAGAAAAGAGCCAAGGGCTCTCTAAATAATTTTCAGCTCTTTCTGGGTTATGCCAGATCCCCTCCCCACCTTTTTGTGTGACATTTCTCCCCCCATAACTTCTCAATTCATAAAGAGGAACGTTTTTGAGAGGGAACTCAAGCTTTTGGGGGTGGAGAGCTGGAGGTGAGTGCCTTGTACTGGAGTGGAGAGGTGGTGTAGAACAACACGGGTGACATGTGTGGCAGCACGGCCACATTCCCAGGATCAGCAGCTGCTACTGCATCTCTGAGTGTGCAAGTTGTTGGCTCTGAATGGCAGAGAAGGCTGAGCTAGCAGGATGGGTGCAATAAATGAGCAAAGTTGGCTGCTGTACCCTCTGCCCCCTTCCTCCATAGAGAAGAGTGTGCCAGTCAAGTCAAGCTCATTGAGTACATTTGTTCCCATGAAGGTCATTGTAATACAGCTTGCTGATCAAGGCTGGCCTGACTGTGAAGTGGTGACATCTGGGAGATGTGAACTCTGGCTTAGGACAGGGCTGGTATCATTCAGAGATCACCTGGGGCTTAATGGGGTGAGAGTCAGTTGCCCTTAGCCAGTCCCCTTTGCCTTCTGCTCATGGAGCAGATTGCTTTGAGAGAAGGGGCTGGAAGTGGTGATTGACAGCAGGGAGTGGGGCAGAGGTACTGGAAGGGAAGGCGAGATCCTCAGTGGGAGAAGCAGTTCTTTGGAGGTCGAGTATGTTTTAATGCCGGGTTAAGTTGCCCAGCAGTATTGGTTCATTGCTACTGGCAGCACTGATCACTTGAGCATTGCCTTGCTCTTTCCCATCATGCCCCTGAGAAACCCTGTCTCACCCTTCTGTGCACAGCTGAACACACAGCTGCTGCTCTTGTGGTTCCCGCAGTGAAATCCAGCAGCTCTCGTTTCTTGGTAGGGGAGCAGCAGACAGGATCCCCCATAGCCCCTTTTGGCTGCCATGCTGCCCACCAAGGCAGAGCGACACACTCCTTCCCTAGGCCCACACTCCAGCCTTGTTTCTGAGCCATCTTGTTAGTCTGTCCTCCTGGATGCACCCGACTCTCCAGCCTCCACCTCCAGTAATTGCCCAGCAACATCTATTTGCATTGCTTTCTATGTGCCTGTGTTTTATAGAGGGGGAAGTGTATTTGCACTTTGCAAGTGTTTTTGAGCTGTGGCAAGGGCAGAAGTATGGCAGATGGGTGGGGATGAGAGAATCAGGAGCATGATGAATCTGTTTTTCTTACCTTGTTTAAAATTGCCTGTTAAAATTCAGCAGCCGCACCTCCGATCAGCCTAATGGTGTCTGCCATGTTGCGAATACACAGTCATTAGTTGGTCCAATTCATGCTTGCTGAGGTAGGAGGGTGATGTGAATGCAAAGGAGATGGGAGAGAATAGGAGCGGGGGGGGGCAGAGGAAGGAGGGGGAGAAGCTTGGTAATACAGTGACAATGAAACATACGGTAGTCACACTGGAAAACTTTCTCCTTCATTAGCAGGGATCTGTTGAGTTTCTGCTCACATTAGGGTAATTAACACAAGTACAGATTGTTGAACATCTGTGCAGTTTAACTATATGGCCGGTTCCCAGGCTTTAAACAGGGCTGTGAGGAGCCAAATGCAAAGCAGTATGAAAAGCCCACACACTATTCATTTTACTGAAATTAGCATTTCTGGATGAGAGCTGATGTTGCACGTCAGCTATAAATTTTCTCTGGTCTGTTGCCAGGTTAGCTAATGATCTAAGGTTACTGTTTGTTAATAATTTTGTAAAAAAATGTTACTTTTAATATTCTGGTGGATAAGTTTCTGTCTTGCTCTTCTTTTCTTAACAGGAAAAACAAAAAGCAAGCAAAACAAAGCATATGGGTATATTATATCTAATGTACTTCTAATCTTTTTCCAATGGAAGCCCAGGAAGGAATTGCTGGTTCAGCCTCCATTGGGAGCTGTTGGCTTTGTGGAACTACCAAGGCTTTTAAATATTTCTGACCAAACTGCAGTTTTAATTTTCTAGCCTTGTAAATGCCTGGGAGGCTCCACTTACAATGTGTTGTAGCTATGAGCTGTGTAAATAAAATGCAGAGTTTTGTCTGCAGGATGGTTCTTACCCAGGTCTAGCTTCTCTGCACATGGCCATCCCAGAACTCTGTGTGTGTACATTGGGTTACTGGTGTGCAGGTACAGCTGTATGTATGGAGAGCTTCCGTGTTGATTATCCCAGAGAACTGTTGTTTTGCTGTGGCATCTTGAAGCTTCCTTCTTGCTCATTTTCACCTTTGCTGCTGAGAGCATCTGGGCCACGAGGCTTGACAGGCTCTTGAGTGTAATGGCTGGAGCAGCAGTGAGTTTTCTGCAGAGGGCCCTTCACGCCACAATTGCCTCTCGAGCCTTGGTCCATCAGAGCCAGTGCTTGTTGGGCTTCAGGCTGTGTAGCAAGACCACTTCAGGTTTTTTCATCCTTTTCCCCAGTGTGGATAGGACAGGCCAATTTTTCCTTTAATGGGTGATTTGTGAAGCTTTCTTTACGTTGGTTTTCTGACACTGATAATTCATGGTCATATATTTGATAGGCGATTTTAAGCATCTTTTCACTTTGCACCTAGAAATTTTCACTGGGAAGTTCATACCAGTGGTTTCAACACAAGACCAGCCACAACATTTTCTTCTTGATGTGATTCCCCGTGTGACTTTTTTCTAACCGTCTTTTGGTGCTTTGCAGTGTTCCTGGCTGTGTTTTGACCTGGGTGTTCTGGCGGTACCAATGCTTCAGCCTAGCAGCAGTGTAACTGCATACCTGAATCCAAAACACACCTGGGCTTGTGTGCAATTAAATTAAACAAAATTGTACGGTGCTAGAAATTGGTTGTAAAAGTGGCTGTGCATTTGAACCAAAGTGTGATGGGTGTGCCAGGAACCATAAAGCCTTGTAATCCAAAAGTGCAGTGCACAGAGATCCTGTATCATGAAGATACTGCCTTTTTTTGTCATGTTCTCTCATTCAGATATAGGTTTTAACATATGCTCAAATATAAGTTTAAAAACTACAAAAAACCCAACCTGACCAAATATTTTCCACAACTAGACTTGCTGTGAGGTGGATAGCCCTTAGAGCTGGGACAACAATTAGTGCACCATGTTTTGTCAGGGAATTTTATTTTAATGGAGAAGACATTCATGTGTGAAGATGAAAAGCCTACCAATGTGCATAAAAATAATAATTCTCATTAGCCCTGTTTTGTCCCTGCTGTTTTCACTAAGAAAAAAATTTTGTTCATAGTAGGTTTTTTTAATGTAATCCCTGTGGGCTGCTGTGAACAGAGCTGGCCTTCAAAACCCTACTTAAATTTTAAAAGGTTTTTATTCTTGTTTGTTTGTTTAATTGGGAAAGAAAGGGACTCAGTGGCTTGGAGGCAATGTGATTCTTGCCAAGAGTGCAGTGATGTGGTCCTGTACTTCAGTCTCAGCTCCTGTTCTGTAATGGCTTACACTCCAGCCCAGAATTCAGCATGGCATCACTTGAAGTTGTTGGTGAAATTGTTGTTGTCGCAGTCTGCTGACAAACATCAGGGCTTGCAGAACTTCCTATTCCTTGTGACCAAAAAACCTGGAACTAAAATGCAGGCTTTTGATTCCATCCTGCAGATCTCTGGGCTTCAGGAGCACATGCCTGTAAGATGGCCCCGTTAATACTGTGTTCAATGATTTTTCTACTTTGCAGTGTGAAGGTGTCCCCACAAGACAGACTTGCTGAATCATATAAAACTGTGCAAGTTTAGTTAAATATTTGGTTTATTTTTCAAGCACTAATTTAGTTAACCTAGTCTAAAGGGAAATTCAGGCTGGCCTACTTACTGTTGTAACAGTTTAGCAGATTATCATTTGTATGTGTGCACATGGGTGCTCACCAGCTTAATTAGCTAAAGGAAAAATGTTTGAGTTTATAATTTGATTTCTTAGCTTCTCCATAGAGAATGTCAGAAGGTGATGTGTTTCTTTTAAAAAAAAGTAAGGCATTTTACCTGTTCTTGTACAATGGTATCTTAAACCAATGGGTTAGCCCCATGTAGGCTGAGGACAGAACGAATGAGTCAAAGGAGGAGTAAGAGTGGTCGGAAGAGACTGGATTTCAAGGGGGTGAAAGATGGAGTTTCTATGGGGCACTTCCCTCCTCATGAGCATGGGATACAATATTCTAGATGATGCAAACCTGAAGAATGCAGTCTGTGGGTAGGGTAGGGAAGTGCTGACTTTTTCTGTTACGAAGGTTGGTCCAGCAGTTTTGCTATTAATTGTATGTAAAAGTATCAAAATATTGTCATGGATTTTTGGTCATTCTCTGTGCTGATGGCAAGAAGGTGGGAGAGGGCCATGCTTCCAGGTTTTTGAGACATGTTAGTGCTGCCTAGTACAGGAGGGTGCAACATGAGAAATTGTTTAAATTAATCAGTATTACTGTGTTAAACAGTTGTGTTGCTTTTTCTTCTTGGACTTGGTTTACTTTGAGTATTGGCAGAAGTATGTCATTTAAAGTTGATGAGGATGTTCAGCCTTACCAAGGTAACATCTCTGCTCCCGAAGTTTGTATCCCATGTATCTCCACTTGGATTTTATTTGGTCTAATTCTAGGACAACCCAGCTCTATATAAAGGGTCATGGTCGGGGGTGGGGAGAAGAGAGAGAAAAAAAGTATTCCTATTAAAACAAACAGACAAACCTGGATTATTTTCACTAACTACTAGGAGAAACCAAAGTCACCTATTTGGGTATGTGGAACCAACCATGAAATTAAAGGGCTGCTGTATCTGCAAATACACTGCCAAAATGAAACAAAATGTTCCTTTATTAATACCCCTGCTCTGCCTCGGTGTTACTTAAGGGTATTTCTCACAGAGTGGACTTAAAATGCCTGTTCTGTTCCTGAAGAGCAGAAAATGGCAATGCATCCAGAGGAGTGGTTTCAGAGTTATGTAAGATGGCAAAACTGCAGCTGGTGAAAAAGCCAACAGCCTTCAGTTACATGGCTGTATCTGAGACTACAAATACTAATTTCACCTGCAGTGATACTACTTGTCATGATTTTTCTAGCAGATTTTTCCATCATGTGCACTGTGTATCCCTCCCAGGCTGGGAGGCTGTAGGACATGCACTGAGAAACTTAAGGACATAATTTTGAAGGACTCCTGAAGTTTCCTTGGAGGTTCCACCTCATTCATCACTAAGGTAACTTCTCTGAAGCAGCAAGTTCTCTTGTTCTCCTACGTGATTGCTTTGAATGGGTAGTTGCATTTATTTCAATACCTAAAATAAGCCCAGAGAAGTTGAGGCTGTTGCTTTGGCTGGGCTGCATATCCTCAGCCACCTCTCAACCTTTGTCAGACCCTAAACTGAGTGCGTCTTGGTAACCTTGCCGTTGCGTGGTTGGAATTATCTCCATTGTGTAGATGAGAACACTGAGGCAGATTTGAAATTACTTGCCCCAGGCCACCTAATGCTGACAATAGACCACACAGTCCCTCATCCTCTTTCTATGCCAAAATCATTCTCTTATGTCTGCATATGGAAAAAACAGTAGAATGAGCAAAGAGTGGTATTTGTTGTGATAACAATGCGCATTCAGTCCCAAAAGGCCATTGGACAGTGATGGATACATTGCTCTGAAATTAAAATCACAGAGAGATACGCAGAAGGAAAGACTAAAATGGTCGTTGCTGTGCATGTTGGTGGCTGCAGGAGCGCACAGGCAGGGAGATGAAGCCAGCAGCCTTAGCCGGGTCCATCAGCCCCTGCGCCAGGCTGCCCATTTGCATTCTTCTGTCAGGGAGCTGGAAGCTGCCAGGGAGCAGTTTATACTCCAACCCACTCTGGCCTTGAATTATGCATGACCAATTTATCATGCCCCCAGCTGAAAAACTAATTGTGTCCCTGGGATATATTTACTAGAAATTGTAGTTTGCTGTGCTGGGGTCCCCAGAGTGTCCGGCACAGCAAATGACTGGGAAGTCGGAGCATGTTTAAAACAGGACTCCTGGCTTCACCACAGCCACCATGCTGTTGATATATTTTTCACTTCGATTGCCTTTCTGAGGGCTTTCCTCCTCCTTTCTATTTCTCTTACACTGCATTACACTTAATCGTGCTGCAGGAGGCCTTCCAGTAGTCTCCACTATTAAAAAGCACACCATTGTGCCTCAAAAAAAGGCAATTTATTCAGGAAATGCCAACCAGATTGGGGGAGAGTGGGCTAGTTTCTTCTGTGTGTTCCTGTTTTTTTTTCCTGTAAGTGCAGTATGACTTCATGTAATACCTCCAATTACTGTGAATGTCCCCTCCCTCTTCAGGTCTGGAGTGATGAGATGCCCCTATTACTGTAATTTGAATGAGAGGCTGGGGAGGAGAGGATTTCTTTCTTCATACAGAGTTCATGGGGTGGGCTTAAGCTTGCAAATGGTATTACCACCAGGTCTGGTGAAGGAGCATGGGGTGCCCCAAGCCAGATTTCTTGGCAATGAAATGCCAACTGTCAAACCTCTTATCTGGCAGTAAACCATCTCATAAGGTAGAGCTGAGCCATAAAGATCACAGGTGGGGGCAGAGGTTGAAAAGGAAGGAGCTAGTTCACTGATAAATTAATCACCAAGTTCTCTATCTGTCCTCCCCCACTTGTCATGGGAGGAGGATGTCAAGGAGTTAATCACAATAAAGGAGTCAACAGTAACATGATTTCAGAGGCAGAAGAGCCCTCTGGAATATCTTCTTCCCTTTTTATTACTTTCCTTGTGAATTTTGTACTACTTGACCTAACAGTTTGCAGTGAGGAGCACACATCTCTGAGGTGGCAGGAGCCGTGACAGCTCCTGTCCTCATGGCTTCCCTTCTGGCAGTGCAGGAGGATCCATTGGGAGGCCTGCTTTTCCAGGGCACTGGAGACTGCAGGCTGGGACTTGGGAGAGGATATGGCCTCTTTTCCACAGTGGGCAGGAGCTTTTCTTGCACCCCTCCTGAAACGAGCCAGGCTGTGCTCTCCCACTGCCTCAGTGGGATTCAGTGCATGTCTTCTTGAGGGGAGAGCTGTAGGAAGTTAATTGGGCTGGAATAAAGGTGCTGATAGAGGTGTTAATTTGGTTTTATTTTGTTTCTGAATGTCATAGATCTGGATCAGCTTTTAAACATTTAAAAGCTCCTTACAGCTGCCATCCTTTTAGTTCTGCAAATTTGTATTCATCACCCATTTCCAAAAAAGATCTGGTGAAAAGATTTTGTTCAGGTGACTACATGTCTTGCTGCAGGAAAAGCAGACCAGATCTGCTGTGTGATGAAGCCATGCTCATTCTGCTGAAATGTGTGATACAGCCAGCATAAATGTAGATGTGAAGCTTGTAAAGTTCTACCAAAGAGTAGACATAAGTAGGTTTCTCCCTGAAGGTAGCTAGCCAGAGCACAACCAAGACTACAGAGTTCAAGGTTGGCATGGACTACCAAATCAGGACTATCCCTGCTGGATCTCCTCAGACCCTGGTGAATTGGAAATGGCATGAGTGTGGAGGTAATGTCCTCGTAGGGTCCGATGCTGTCAGGTTTCTTTGCTCTCTTTAAGCTATTGCATCTACCGATTTCCAAAGAACAGTGGGTCTCTGTACAGAGAGGGAAATGAAAATGTTAAAGCTGAGTTACACAGAGCATGTTACGGATTTGTGGAGGGTGTAGTAGCACTTAGAAAATTACTGTGCTTTTGAGTGGGGACAACACAGGACAGTTGCACCATTAAGGAAAGGGCAGGAGACGAATTGCAACATCTTTCATTAATGTTTTTAGCTGCAGTAGCTCAATGTCTGGAGGCTTTTGGCCTTTTGTTATTCAGAAGGAAACACATTAACGAGTCCAGGTTATGCTTATTTTGCTGGTGGTTCTTATTAGCTTGTTAATGATCTTCCTAGGTTTTAAGTGCCAACAATGTCAGTTCTCTGATAACTTGAGTTCAGGGCAGCTGTCCTTGGCAGTGTGTCCTGATTTCTCCTATGAAAGTCTTACATGTTTTGTTCTCCTCCAGTCCCTGTTGTCATTAGAAACAGTAAAAAAAACACTGACACTGGGTTGTCTTATGGATGTTGCTTTCCCTGAAGCTGCCTCCTATGCCCTTTCCACGGGAGCTTGTCTGTCTGGTAGTTGACAGTTTCTGAGTGGCTCTACTGGTTTTTCTTCCTTGGTGTTATTCAAGTGCTTTTGGCTTGGCTGTGTTGGGTTTTTTTTCAGTCTTTTGCTGTGCTCAAGTTGCCTGAGCTGCTTGGTTTTCTTCCCTTTGCTGCTGCTGTGACTAAAGTGGGACGAGAAGCTGCTGCACTACTGGGAAAGGTTGGGTGCAGAGGAACCCACAAACAAGCCACAGCAGCAGCCCAAAAGATGAAAATAAGGTGGTGGAATCAGGGTAAACTAGAAGTCAGTGTCTGCTTTATAAGAGGCTACGTTACACAAACTGACCCTTTCCTTAGCATTTTCCCTCTTGGCTTTTTCTCATCCAAAGGTCCTGTCCTCTATCCTTTGCTTCTTCCTTCTGTCTCACTCCTGTAGCTGGGGTGCACTTCCGTGTCAGCTTTCATTTACTCTTGTGCTTAAAATTGTGGAAATAGAGAACAAGTTGTGATCAGCAAAGAGAGAGGGGGTTTACGTGCCTTTTCAGGAAGGGGAAGTTTCTTATTCCTGGTTAGGGAAAATTACACTAACATCAGCTGCAACATAAGCATACTTGCTACCACAGTTTCCAGTCGGTGTGAATGTAGTCAGCTAAAACACCATTCTGGCTTGGGAATTTCTGGGGAGGAGGGGGGTGGGAATTGAACCTGAAGCTCTCAGCACAATGTATTTCTAAGTGTCAACACGTTCCTCTTGGTCAGGAGTGAGAACTATCAAAAATAGATGGAGAAAGGGAGCAAAACATTTTTCTCATGATAAAACTATGGAAGCATTTCTAGAGATGTGTGCCTGTGTAGTGACACATTCATATCCCTGGCTTAGGAAGCTGTGGAGGAATTCTGAGGGGCATGTGGGAGAATAAACCTCGCTGCTCTAAGAAATCCTCAAAATGTCCATCAGGAATGCTGCAAGTATTCGGAGGCTGCTGGAAGCGTTCCAATATTGGAGTCTTTGTCTCCACCCATCACAGGCACTGCAATCTTTGTGCCCCCAGCTTCAAACAAGGGCTTCACGCTGTCCTTGCAATCTGCCTTTATGCAGCGGAGTGTGGAGGCTTCTAATTACGAGGCCGAGCTGCGCGGCGGGTGGGGAGCCGTGCTGTGCCCCGCAGCCGCGTACCTGATTATCCGTTGCCGAGGTCGTTAGAAGGGTTACTCCTGAGTTTAAGCCTGCTCCGCAAGACCCCTAATTATATGCTGCTCTGCAAGTTGCATTAAAAAGAAATTGTTGAAAAGACAAAGGACAGAATAACATTTCCTCCCTCGTCTTCCCCTCGCTCCCCACCCCCCGAAACACGCAGCACACACAGACACACACTCCCCCAGCTCTTCCTGCTGGGCCCAGAGCTACTTTTCACGCTTGAGTTGGTGCAGGCTCTGATAAAGCCATTGAAAGATGCAGCAGGGAGACAGAGTGCTCCCAGGGACAGAGGGAAGCAGAAGAGGAAGCCAAAGTAAAATGACCCCCTCCCAGGTAGATACAGCCAGGCACTGCTTGCTGAAGGAGTTGTCCCACAGAGCGGAATTAGAGAAGAGATTAACCGTCCTTTATTGTTTTGTTTCACTTCCTAGGGAGCAATGTAATGTGGTTTCTTCCATCGTGAAAAACCTGCTTCAGCTGGAGCTCCAGGAAGCCTGAATCACTATAGATAACACATTCAAAGTGCAGTATCCCTTGCACATGCTGCCAGTTCCCATTTTAATCTCCCCAGACATCAAAAAAATTAAAATGTAAAATTCTAAGCTATGCAGTTGAGTGACGTGAAGGCTGCACTCGCTGCAATGCAATTTCCAAATCTGGGACATGCACACATGTCCATCCCTGTCAGAGATAATGGTTTTATGTGTGCTTTCCATGAGCCCATGAAGTGTACCACTAACAGAGATAGAGACTTGAATGGCTTCTTCATTACCACATGTCTGGACTGCTAATGAAACTAAATCGAGGCTGATAACAGTAGCACTGAATATTTCCAGTTCTTCTTGGTGCAGTGGTAACATTTTCAGTTTCTGATGAACATTATTACAGGGGTATATGCAGTACCAAGGGTAACATGTTTTCAAGATTGCTGTTTCAAGGAGTGGGGTTTTTTTGATACTATTTGCATTATAGTAGGACCTGAAAGACTAACAGACTGGGGTTTCACTGCAATAGGTGCTGTACAAACATGGAGAGGAAAAAAGGATTCGCTGCTGCACGCTGAGGTTTTTTCATGGGTTTTGTAGCTGTAGAGAAACTCATATTTGAACAGGAATTTCTAAGTCAAAATGTCAAAGTTTGAATCACTTCTATACTGCAGAAGCTTGCTGACTGTCATATTACACTTTGCTGTAATCTGTGAGGTTTAAACCTTTCTTAGTCTCTTGAATATTTCCACTGTAGTGCTCCATTTCCTGCTCCTTATTTCTTCTTTCCTTTTGTTTTATTCTGGTATGTAACACTGGATTCACTGCCCACCCAAGGCATTAACAACGGGGAAACTTCTGCTCCCCCTGCCTGGTGTGATTTTTATTATTCCCCCTCCCCCACCTCATGCTTTCCTGTGTTTAGTTTTTCTCTTCATGTAGCAAGAAAGGTACCTGCAACAGTCTTTGTTGGGGCTCTGGTTAGCATGGCAGCAGAGAGGCAGCTCAACACCTTATTCCTGGGCATTTGTTGGTGCTCCCTCCAAAGCACTGCATCAGGCACCAGGTGTGAGGTTGAATGCTTCTCTCTTGATCACCTTGCTCCCATGTTGCTCCCTCCAAGGCAAGATCCAAAACCACATATCGATCACTCTCTTCCCTTGTTTTGTGTGTTTAATGTGAATTCATAAGCTTCTCTCTGCTTAACATAAAATCACCCTGACTTTGAATCTGATAACCCAAAGCCTTCTCTGCCCATCGGCTTGATGTACCCCTTGGCTTTCTCATGTCCTTTTCAGTGCTTCCTGTGGAAGTTGTCTTAAGTGTGATTACTCTGGGGCATCATCCCTGGCTATGTACCCAAGAGCAGGCTGAAGATGGCCCTTATCCCACTTGCATTTTTATGTGGCTTTTATGTTTTGGCAAGATGAAATGATACAAGATATCAACTGCCTTGAAATTACTCCAGAGAACAAAATCTTTGTTTCAAATGGTATTTGGAGATCTTCCAGTCATGCCTCATACTTTCATGGCATCTGTGTCTAAGATATTTCAAAATCTCTTTGATTTAAAAAATGTTGTATTTCTTGAGCCGAGTCTTTAATCTTGTCTTCAAGCCAGGTGCAGGAGTGCTGGTACCTGTTTAGTCAGTGGTGGTTCTTTCCTTGTCTTGCATACTCTTCAGTTAATGAGAGTCTCTGGTTGGCTTTTCAGGTTTTGTTCTGTGATATCTCTCTGTTTTTAAGGGTGCAAGGAGCAATCTTGGGGTTTTGCATGCATATTTTATTGGTTTCTTCAACCCCAAAGTCCCCAGAGCTTGCCAGTTGAGTCATTTTTCTGCTGGCGCAGACTTGTGCACGAGGCATTACTCAGAGATGGCAGATAGTCTTGAGGTTTCAACTGTGTGTTGTTGAACAGTCTCCAGGGTGACTGTCTTGCTCATTTTGTCAGTTTGGAAAGAAAAGAACTTGAAATCTAGAAGGAGTTAAGATAAAAGTGAATTTTGTTATAGCTCTTTCAAATCCCTGGACATATGCAGGATAGCACATTTAGCCATAACTTTCTTAGCAGAAATTTGACACCATAGCCCCTTTTATTGAGTAGATAAACACTGGGCATGAGCAACTGCTACTTTTGAAAGACAGCACTGTGACTTCCATCTGGACATCTGCCAAGGAAGGGTAGAAGGGACATGTTGCTAACACCTCACTTGAGCCATGACACCTTTAATGTGATCGTTTTCCCTGTCTTGGAATGAAAACTGTCTAAATTCTTACTTCTCATCTCAGAAAGCTGGCTCCCTGATTTGGAGGCTAACTACATACTAACTCAGACAAACCAGATGTGGCTCAAAAACCTCTAAATTGGGAAAGCAGGGCTTAGTATTTGCTTTTTTTATTGTGTGTGTCTTTTGGTTGTGTGTTGGAGATGGTTTATCTGTCTAAACAGATAAGCACTGGCTGAGATCAGGTACATGGCCTGTACTAATGGAGGTGAACCAAAAGTATTTGATGGAGTTGTGTTTCTTTATTAATTACTTAACTGTTCTAGACATGAGATCTCTTGGCTGTAGCCCTGGGTGAAACACCTACCACAACACGCTGCAGTAGCAATACAAAAATCTATGCTTGCATTTTATGAGGTGGTGATAAAATGTGCCCAGGAAAACACATATGCTGAGCTGGTGCAAGCCTAGGTCCTACAACTGGTGTTGATACACAGTGACCTCGCACACTAGAAGGATGTGCTGCCTGGCATCATGACACTCATTCTCCCCTGAACTCCTTTGTTTCAGCACAAATTAACTTAATACTTTGCAGTGGCTGCTGCAGATTTATGTTATGATGTGTTGGTGGCAATGGTCTACATCTGCTTCAGCTCATGGTGTGGTGAAGTGTATTGAAACAACCTGGTCTGCAACGACCTGGAAAGATCAGGGAGCTAAGGAGAGGATACAGGCCAGACCATGCATGGTGGTGGTTGTCTGGATTTAAATGAAGTCTCAGCTGCAGCTTCCTGAGTGGCTGTAAATTTTTCTGTTTGAAAAACTCAAGGCAAGTATCTTCCACTCTTAAAAAGCTAAAGAAAACATCTTTATTATGAATGTGTTTATGTTTGAAATAAGGGATGAGCAGGTGGAAAAAAGTGACTTATTTTTTTGGTTCAGGTCCTGTGCTTTATGGAAGGAGAAAGTGTGAAGTTATAGGGTCTGCAGTCATGACTCGGAGACAAAAGGTTATGGGGGGGAAAAAGAAGGGAAAAAATAGAGTTCTTTATCTGTGCCTTCTGAATAGCTGATCTTTCTGGCCATCCAGCTGCCACAGCCTTAGGGGTGTGTATGGGAAGTTTCGTTTTCAAACAGTTCATTCAATTGCTTCCCCAGTCTGTTCCTTCCACTCGTTAGGATTGATACTAGAGAAGAAAGTTTTAAAAATACTGTCAGTGGCCACTGCTCTGCACCTTGTCTTCACCAGCACTTGTGCCATGTCTGTGGCTGGTGGAGCTGGACCAGCAGAAAGCCAGTAAAGGTTGGTCCAGCAGGGATTGCTGCCAGACACAATTGCCTGCTGCTGGCACACTATGAGATCCCCCTGCTAATGGAGCAGTATTAAATCTGAACTTTGCAAAGATGTTTGAAAACCAGCAGAGCGGGTGGCTGGAAGATTAACTCTGCACGAGGACACTTAGGAGAGCAGAGAGCCTCAATAGCAGTTTCAGTGCCAGCTTTGTCCCAGCTGCCAGAATGGACTTTGTCGAGGGAGTCCTTTACCATGGTACTGGTCCCCCAGCTACTGGAACAATTGCTTGAGACCACTGGCAGTCAGCATGATTAAAGCAGCCTTCAGGCTGCTTTATTTTACATGGGCATTTATCCAGGTCCAATGATTGGCTCAGCCTGGAAGGATGTAGAAGGAAGTTTGCCATGTTGTAGTGCTGCTGCACTACATCTCTTCTTTGCCTGTGCTTCAGGGTCAGGCCTGGCTTAGCTGTTGTCACCCCAGGTTACAGTCCATGAAATACTCCCAGTACCTCTGGCTATTGATTGATGTGACAAGATCTTTTTTTTTTTCTTTCCACATGAAGGAGAAATTGAATTGAATTAATTATCTAATTTATTGCCTGCCAAAGTGGGATTTTAGCTGTATGAATTAATAATACAAACCAAGAGCACTCTTAAAACTTTAACCCCTTTCCTTTTTCTTAAACTGTTGCAGCTGTTAGATCACCTGTACAAACTATAAGTAATGTGACTACTGATAAAGGAGTTAACTGATTTAGTGTTAGGATGGAACTGCAGGAACCAAACAAGGCTGCTTGCTCATTTTTTAGTTTTTTCCTTAGGCCAGGTAGACTATTCCCCTTGCCTTTGTGTTTTTAAAAAAGGGGAGCTAAGAGGTGTATTTACCAAAATGGATTTTTGTCCCAATGGGAATGGCCCTCTTTTGCTTTCCTCTGCTTTCTTTATGTGAATATGTAAATACATGCAAATATATACAGGGGCTTGGATTTACCCTCTTCGTTTCCCCCTCCCATGTATAATGTATGTGTTAAACAGGTAATCATTAATCAACTTTGTGGGGAGTGGAGACAAGAAGGGCTCTTTGATGATAGATGTATACTTGTGATTTTGCTTGTATGCGTGTTTATTAGGCAGCACAGTGCTATCAAAAGAAACTCCAGGTCCCTGAGGATAAGAAACAGCGTAAGGAACAAATGAAGAGGAAAAAAAATCCAACCCCTCTTACTGTCAAACCCTCTGTCTTCTACCATCTGTCCCGATTTTTTGAGTGAAATAAATTGGGTAGAGATCTTTGAATGAGGTGCTTATTTGTAAAGCACAGAAACGTTAATGTAGAGCAGAAGCAAAGTTATGGTTAATGTTGCCTCTGATGGCTGGGAGTGTTGGAGGCAGGATGACATTTCTTTTGTCTGTACATGCTGGAAGTGGTTTAGAGCAAGAAAGCCTTCAGGTTATCATACACAAGCACAACTATCTCTTAGGTTTTAATATCATGTTTGATGTTATGGCAGGCACAAATTAAAGGTGGTCATTGCCCTGAGGTGTTCAAAATAATGACAGCAAAAAACACCCAGCTCAGAATGTGCTTTAGGCTGCTCTATGTTTCATGAGGAGGACTTGGGGCACTGGAATTACGTGTCTGGAGAATAAGGTAGAGGTGGAGAGATTGACTTCTTTGCCTTTTTCCTCCCATGAGATACAGCAGTAAGTCTTAGAACCTGAAAGCTTGGATTAGACGTAGGAAACGAAACATTTCCTAGGTTATGTTAAAGGGGAGCTCTGTCAATTTTGCAGAGCTGGACATATGCTGTTACACAGAATTGTGTCGTCCAAAATTACACAGTTGAAATAGATAAGTCTCGGGGGGGGGGGAAAGGAAAAATGCAAATTCTGAAAGTGTCTTAGATTGTTTTTCACCGTTCTTGCTCAGCTTGTGCACTTTCAAGTACCTATTTTGAGAAATATCTAGTAAAATATGTATTTTACATTAGCTTAAAAAGTGGCTTTAGCTCATTGGGTACAGAACTGCTGCACCTCTTGCTTTGTGTTCTTGCAGAGCGAGGCAGGAGATGCCGAGGTCTGATTGGAACTGCTGAAGGGTGTAGGAAACAGCAGTCCCAGCTCCATCAGCCATCTGCTCCAAGGCCAGCAATCAGTCACCAACCAGGGGAGCAGAGCAAGGAGTTGTGAGTGTGTTAGTGGGGAGCAGCAGCAATGAGACTGGGAGGCAAATAGGAAAAGAAAAATTCTATTTGCTGCAGTCTGCCTGATGCAGAGGAGCAGATGGATTGGCAGTAGTGTGCCAGACTTGCCAAGGTGTGTCTGGTATTGTTTTGGGAAAGAGAAAAAAAACAGTACTACCTCAGGAAGGGTATACCCAACAAAAGGTTTATACACCTGCTTTGGACAAACTATCCTTATGATAAGACAGCAGCTTAATCCACTGTGGCTGTTTCTCTTTATTTTCTATTTCTTTCCTCCTTTGATTTGCCAAAGTCAGCACTTCCAGATTGTTTAACTTATGAGCTGAAAGCCACAGAAGTTGAGAGCCTCATCAGAATTTTTCTAAGTTATTGACTATTAAAGTCTGTTGACTATTTTAGTTTTGGAGGCCTTTCCATCATTTTCTTTTTGCAGAAGAAATATGGTGTTGGTTTGGGAAAATGCTTCAGCTGCAGTGAGATTAAGCACATACATGGAGTTAAGCATTTGATGGAGTGCTTTGATGAATACACTTTCTAGAAAATTGATGTCCCTTTTACTGCTCTTGCTAAGCTAATCAGAAGATACTGGGGTCTGATTGGAGCCTTTTGTGCATTTTCAAGATAGTGTCTCTGGAGGATCATTACACACATCCCACTGCAGTGAGTACAAGGAGATTGTTGCTGGGAAGGTGTTAAACACTGTGTATTAATGTCCAGGATTATTTTGCCTCTTTTTTCACTGTAGGATTTCATCTTCTTACTAAGTAGGCATAGTCATGTCTAGGCTAAAATCACAAAGGCTTCTTAGGAAATTCTATTTGTGTCTCTGGTTCAAGAAATAAGATCCAATGAAACGAGCTGTTAGCTGTTGTGAGACTTTTGGAGAGAAGTATGGAAAGGGCACTGGCTTCAGCCCTTGCCACTAAGAGGCCAAGGGGAGATCAACCAGAACCCAAGCCAAGGGAGCTCAACACTCAGCTCCTGAAGGAAGCTGAGTCTGGAGGGGGTAAGGACCTGGCAGCTGAATAGAGTTGTTGCTGTCTTGGCAATTGGGCGCATAGTTAGCCAGAGAAGTCAAGTACAGCTTGCTTTCCTGTGCCTTCTAAAAGCACCTCTTATGCAGAGTTGGTGGTTGAACACACACCAGTGATGTTTCCCCTCCTTCGACTGGGCCGGCTTTCTTCTGCCCAGAGCTAACCTGATCCTTCTGGCATGTGATGTATGTGTCCTTGAAGCAGTCCAGCTGGTGGCTGAGCTTGGGAGGCATTAGCCAATGACTCAAAAAACATCCTCTCAGATATCACAGTGAAGGGAGAAGAGCACAGCCAGGTCAGTGGTGCTCTGCTTATTCACAGGTCCAGGAGCAAACACATGAAAAGGTTTTAGAACACAAAACCTCTGGCAGACATCTGCCATTCACAGCAGGCAAATGAAGCTTTACACATGAAATTCTATCAGCACATGTGGAAAATAAACCTAGTAATTGCTCTGCAGTTGTGCCTCATCATAACAACTGCTGTTAGGTGGTCTGTCCTGATAGAGTACACCACCTTCCCAGTATGAGGCATGGGGCTAGAGTTCAACCTTCCATCCTTTTTGAGACCTGCCAGACTCCAAAACTAGTGACTTGTAGCATGCAGAACCATGTTTTTGTTGAAAGCAGTTGGTAACTGACACAAGCCAATAACTGGGAGAAGTTCCTTCTGGTTTGTGCATGAGGAAATGGCCTGGTTTTGCGGTCAGCAGTTGGCATGGCATAAATTTGACTGCTTTAGTGTTTTTTGCAACCCCACCCAGATAGTTGCTTTAGTACAAAAGAAACAAATTTGGAAGAGCTGCATGGGTGTAGCTGATCATATATTCACCCTATTAGCTTCAGCTGGCTTGTAGAGTTCCTGTACCCAGAACATTGAGAACACAGAGCTTTTTGAAATAAAACTAGCTGTTCCCTGCATCAGATCAGTTCATGTCTGTACAGATGGTTTCTCAACTGGAATTGCCAGTAACATCATCAGCAAAGGCTCTGAATGACATTTTTTGTGAATTTGGGTTTGAGGGATTTTTTGTTTTGTCTCTCGGATTGTATTCATAAAGGAAAAATTGCAAAGAAAAGAGCCAAAGGAAAGTCAAGAGGCATTGTACAAGAAGGAAAAGATTATAGCAGGGAGGCACAATGTACTGGAAGTGAAAGACCATTCTTGTCTATTGGGGATTTTCTCAAGAATGTGAATGTACACGTCTACTAGAAGAATGGGAAAAGAAGGGCTGACTCTTTGTGGGGTTCAGACAAAAGAATATAGAGTATTTTCCCTTTGAATCAAGTGGTCCATGGAAATTAAATTGTCCTCTCAATGCAGGGGGGAGTTCCTGTCCAGAATGGATCACAGCATGACGGTGACTGTAAAGAGGTTTTCTCTTCTACTACCTTGCTCCATGGGGCATTTACTTGAAGAGCATAATTAGGATATGCATCTGGAAAAACACACTACCAGGCACAGATACAGTAACACACTAAAACCCAAGTGTATTTTAGTCTACTGCAAATGATAGAAAAGAAACTGAGATGAGCAGCATCAAAACTTCTTTCCCATGAACTTTCTCTCCCCATTTCTTCATATGCTTTGGCTCATGCACATAAAAACTGCCTTCTGTGAGGAAGAAATTTAGACTATTTGAATGCCATGAAAGAAGTGTGATTTAAGAGAAAACTTGAAAAAGAGAATGAAGACCTGGCTGCTGAGGACAGGAAAGATTTCTGTGCTTTGGATGGAGGGCACAAATTGGCTGGGCAAATCCCTTGGCACAGGGTTTATAGCGTGGTGGTCTGTGCCACAGATAATTTCTCAAGGATCTGGGAGGTGGTGAAGAGTTTTGTTGCTGGCCAAGTTAGTCTTAAACTGGGGAGGGCAGCGAGATGCAGGAACTGAGAGTCTTTTAGGTTTTTGGAGACAAGGACAAGAAAATTATTTGTGAAAGCAACTGGAATGGGGCGTGGAAAAATCCAGGAAGACTGTTCTACCCACAGGGTGAAAATCTCTCTTTGGTTTGGACTGTAGCCAGTGGCATAGAGTAACAGAAACTTTTGAATTCATGCATCTGCTGCTTGGCCAGTCCTCACTGGAGACTGTCAGAGCAAATGGAGCTGCCTGTTCTGGAACCGTTTTAGCTAGAATCAGCTCCCAGAAGACAGCTGTTAATAACTCATGTCTCACCAGCCCTGTCCTCCTTCACTCCACTCCCTAAAAACTGGGCTGAGAGACTATGCAGGAATTTGGGCTCTCTGGGGTAGGCCAGCAGCAAGGCGACGGGCTCTTGCTGAGGTGATCTGCTAAAGCCATTGCTATTTTGCATGGCAGCCACAATTCAAAGTGCAGTCGTGTTTGAACACTAGACTGACTTTTCTATCTATTTTAATGCTTTAAACAGGGCTGTGCATTCAGCAGTTATTTGTATTAGTGTTCTCCAGACAGAAAAACACTTCTGTTTTTCAGAAGAGAGGAGGAAAGAAGCCAGAAGGGACTATGTGGGGTAGAGTAGGGGCAAGTGATAGGAGGGTAGCCAGAAAAGAGGGTTTTGGCTGATCTGGTGTGTGGGTGACTATGGGCAGACATGGTGCTGCACGTAGACTTGCTAGAGCTCCCCCACACCTGGTATTAAATCAGAAAAAAGCCTTCCACCTTCTGTTGCTGGGAGTTATGCTCTTTAGAGCTGAGTTTGACAGTTGTTATTGCAATTTTGTGGTGCTCTTTTGATTTACAGCTGTTTTTACGACCATTGAGACAGCCACAAATCGAGGAAATCTCATAAAACAGAGAGTAAACGTCTCCTTCACAACCCAGGCAGAGTTTTGGCATCCGTGCTTATTCCATAGAGCAGGATGTGTAAACAATATTGTGTCCCCTGAGTGGCTGATATCAGTACAGTTAAGTGGTAACAGCTTGAAAAATGCATTTCTCGTATATTAGCGGTAAAACTCGAAATGGGCCCCCAGGCTAAAGTAAATTGGTGACATTTTGCAGCAGAAAGGGAAAAAAAAAAAATAAGGGCAAGGATTGGAAATGTAGAGCCTCAGCTTTGAAAGCAGTGGGACTGGAGCCAAAGTTGGATTTATCTGCATTATTGCAGTACAGAAATAAATGGATCCACCACACTTGTTGCAAAGCATATCTAATTGGAGAAGACAGATTATATGTCGCCTGCACACAGTGGACTGCGCCCTTCACTGCCTTCCTACACAGAAGATGAGGTCAGTTGATGCCATATTTAATCAAAGTATAATGATGAGAGCTTCTTTCTTGACTTACTGTAGAGCACAGGAGAAATGCTTGGTGCCCTGTTGCTGTAAAAAGTAGATGAGTGCACTTCTCTGCCCTTGAGTGAGTGAGAAGTAGAAAGCCAAATGCTTTGCAGATGTGAACCGTAGACTTTCTTCCATTGTTTTTCCTTCACAGCCTCTGTTTGCCTCTTCTTATGTGTTCCTAATCCCATCTGTTGAGTCTCTGAATACTACTGCTGCACCCTGCAGTGTGCCTTCTGTTGCAAGTGAGGGTGTCCACGTGTGGTAATGGAGCTGTGGGGAACAACTAGTCCAACAGGGATGTTTCTTCTCTAAAAGATAGAAACACAAGACGTGAGAGGGAGAAGGGTTGGTGGACAGAGTTGATAATTAAGTTGAAAGAGTCAGTCTGAAAAACACAAGGGAGACAGCTTCTAAAATTTCACTGTATTTTGGGGTTACCACGTTGGTATTGTTTACCTAATGAATATTTGATGTTTCCTTCAGGTATAGAGTTGCTGTTATCTGGGGTGATGGGAGGTATCAGCGCTTTGTAGCTTCTTCGTTTTATTACCTGTGGGTCTGCTGAAGAAAACACATGGTGGTCTAGCCCAGCTCAAATTAATCTGGTGTCTGTTTGTGGAAGAGAGCTACAAGATGACTTGCTGCAGCTGTCTACTGCACAGTGCCTGGCAGGGAGCTTTCAAATAAAAAAGCTGTCATTTTTCCTGGACTAATACTCAAAATCTCCTTGCCCATTTCTAATTAACCTAATGGGATAATGTTAAAACTTGGGCATCTGCAGGGTTTCATAGACACATAATCCAGGTGGTTTCTCATTGGATCAGCAGAGGAGTAGGAGGCAGATAATCATTCACTTTTGTTTGATTTTGCTTTCCGGTGCTGTGTGAACAGAGTAGCCTGGGGTTGTTCAGTAAGCTTGGAGCAGTCTTGGTTTACATCTTTTCAGTTTCCATGGCCAAAACGGGAATGGACATTTCCCAAGAGGACATGTGAGCCCTGCACTGTTGGTGGTAAAGATGCAATGAATGACATTTCTACCCAGAGGCTATTTGTTGAATTGTTTACTGGTGTGTTAATGGAAAGGACTGGGCAGGAGGTGGCTGCAGTGTTAGGTTATGAATGTCTTCATGTTGGTAACATAAAATGTTTTACATTCTGGAGTCATGTTTCTGCATGAGAATCTCAGCTAACGCATGTATTAAATTTTAAAGGAAAAAGCACAACTGTCTTGGTTGCAAGAAATAAATTTCAAAAATTAAAAATACAGAGGGAATCTTGACAGATGTTGGCAGGTGCCCAATTTGGTTTCCTTTAAAGGTGTGTTGTGTTTTAATGTGAGTCTCCTTGGTCTTTGTAATTATTTTGCATTGTTCTGGCACAAGGATGAAGCTGGAGGGCTGCAGCAAATACTAGTACTGAAGTAAAGAAAGAGCAGTGCCCAAACCATAGTCCCCTAGAAGAGGCAAATCTCCTAAATCACTGCATGGTTATGAGGGATGAAGTGCTCGGAGGGGACAGGGCCAGTCCCTGTGCGATTCACGTGACTGGAATATTCATCTTGTAATAAGCATCTCCTATGTGTAATTCTGGTGGGATTGAAAATTTCCCAGTAAACCTCTTAGTGAGGCTGCTGAATTAAAAAGAAGAGATACTCCTTAAGTGGTGAAGCCTGCCTGAACCACACGATCTCTGCAGTTGCAGCTGGAGCTACCCAGATTGCTAATGCTCCTGCACCCAGAGGCCCATCCTTAGGTCATGGATCAGATGCTGATGGGCCCATGGACCCATCTAAGAGCTCTCACTGTCTAGGGCTTTGCCTTCCCATTCAGTATGAATATACCCAACATGCTGCAACTTTGGATGAAGCCGGGGTTGCATTTTTTGTCCAAACCAAGTAGTTTTCTGCATAAAAGGGGAGTCCATTTCAGAAGCCCCATCTTCTCCTGGGTTGCACAGCTGTGAAAAGAGTGGGCCTGGGAAAGAACAGTGCTTTTGTGCAGCACAGTTATGTGTTTAACATAATAAATGTTTAGTGTCCTCCGGAGCAAAGGAGCAATAGGCTAAATTATAGCCTGGGGAGTGAAAGCTGGAATCATGAGGTATAGGCTGTTAATTATCCTTTTCTTTTCAGCTGTCATAATGTACTGGTGTTTGCCTGCAGCTCCCCGCCCCTCCCACTGCTCCATTCCCTCCACCACCACTATCTCTAAAATATCTGCTCCCCCTGCCACTGTGCTCTCCTGCTCTTTCATTTGTAAGGCATCTCCAGCCTCCGGAGAGATTTGTGACTTTTCTTCCAGCAGCCGCTTACGGTGATAAAGGCCCTCAGACTGCCTCGCTCTGATTAATCAGCCCTCGTGCGGCCTCGATAGGGTGTTAATTTGTAAACTCAGTGGACAGGCAGCCGTGATAAGCCTCTGCAGCTGCTGTGTGTCTGCTGGGGGGATGGGCAGATAAGGCTTCAGCCCTGGGATGCAGCCAGGAAATATTTTGGAGCGGTGAATTAGAAACAACAACAACAAAAGAGCCTTCTGCAGAGGCACTCCTTTGAGGTTCCTGTGGGTAAGACAGCAAGTTTCAATAGCAGCAGACAAGAGCTGCCTTCCTGATAAGCTCCCTGACCCCCCAGTCCAGGCAGGGGCCACGTCAGGATTGCATCCATAACTGGGAACTCCTGTCAGAGAGATGTCCATGTGTCATATGTCATGGTCTGTGCTAGAAGGATGATGCAATTTCTCTCTATCTGGTGTATTTATTGCAGTTGGCCTGATCCTTTTCAGGGAATTTGGTCCTGGTTTGTCAGAGGGCTGTCTGGCAGGACGTGTCACCTGCCAAAAAATGATGGACACAAAGGACATCCAGATTAGCACCAGTGTCAAATAATTTTTGAGCAGTCTCAAATAATGGCTGTGATGTGGTTCACATTAAGTGCTATAGAGGGTCCTCTAGATATCTGTCATGTGGGTTAAGAATGGGAAGATCCGTTTCCCTTCAACAACAGACCAGCCCGAGTGACCTAAGACCACAGAGTTTTGTGGTAGTCTGAGAAACAGCAAAGTATGCTGTTAAACTCTGAAATACCTAGGCAGATTGGAGCAGGTTGCAGTGGAGACAGATGTATTCTGCTTGCCTGCTCAGAGTGGTTATGTTGAATGTTTCTGGTGTGTTTATGTGATTTTTCCCTTTTTTTTTTTTTTTTTGTTGAATTGATGGTATTTTATTAAAAAAAATCAAAAGGTGGAGATACTTCTCTTAATTTGTATCAGCTCTTTGGTTTAGCTGAATCCTAAGGATTCAGCCATTGTTGGCCTCTCTAATTGTTCTAATATTACCTGACAACATGCAGCAGACCATGGAAGCAGTTCCTTCCCTGTCTGCCAGTGCAGGTTGTTATTTGCTACGTTTTTGAACCGCAGCAATTCTCAGACAGACACTGACCTTTTTATGAAATCAAATGTCTTGCAAAAACCCTCTTGGTCTCTGAACTGTGATTTATAGCCATTTGTGTTGGAGGAGGCTGCAGGTGGGATTTAGGTGACACATAATTGGTTAAAAGATAAAATGAAATGAAGGTTGCCCTGCTGGTACGGTGATGGCAGGAGCTACAGGAATGAATTGCTTGGCAGTGCAGAGCCTGGCCCTCCTCCTCCCACCCTCCCTCTTGGTTGCCAAGTCCTGTCTCTATCTGGTGTATTTATTGCAGTTGGCCTGATCCTTTTCAGGGAATTTGGTCCTGGTTTGTCAGAGGGCTGTCTGGCAGGACGTGTCACCTGCCAAAAAATGATGGACACAAAGGACATCCAGATTAGCACCAGTGTCAAATAATTTTTGAGCAGTCTCAAATATTGGCTGTGATGTGGTTCACATTAAGTGCTATAGAGGGTCCTCTAGATATCTGTCATGTGGGTTAAGAATGGGAAGATCCGTTTCCCTTCAACAACAGACCAGCCCGAGTGACCTAAGACCACAGAGTTTTGTGGTAGTCTGAGAAACAGCAAAGTATGCTGTTAAACTCTGAAATACCTAGGCAGATTGGAGCAGGTTGCAGTGGAGACAGATGTATTCTGCTTGCCTGCTCAGAGTGGTTATGTTGAATGTTTCTGGTGTGTTTATGTGATTTTTCCCTTTTTTTTTTTTTTTTTGTTGAATTGATGGTATTTTATTAAAAAAAATCAAAAGGTGGAGATACTTCTCTTAATTTGTATCAGCTCTTTGGTTTAGCTGAATCCTAAGGATTCAGCCATTGTTGGCCTCTCTAATTGTTCTAATATTACCTGACAACATGCAGCAGACCATGGAAGCAGTTCCTTCCCTGTCTGCCAGTGCAGGTTGTTATTTGCTACGTTTTTGAACCGCAGCAATTCTCAGACAGACACTGACCTTTTTATGAAATCAAATGTCTTGCAAAAACCCTCTTGGTCTCTGAACTGTGATTTATAGCCATTTGTGTTGGAGGAGGCTGCAGGTGGGATTTAGGTGACACATAATTGGTTAAAAGATAAAATGAAATGAAGGTTGCCCTGCTGGTACGGTGATGGCAGGAGCTACAGGAATGAATTGCTTGGCAGTGCAGAGCCTGGCCCTCCTCCTCCCACCCTCCCTCTTGGTTGCCAAGTCCTGTCTGGCAGGCCATTACAATGATAAATGCAGGTAGCTGGCAAAGACCACAGCTGAGAGTTTGTTCTAGCATGCCAAGCCCTGCTTGGCATTCCCAGTTGGTGCCAGCATTTGCACTCTTACTCAGTTTGACGGAAACCAGGACATGAGGTGTGAATTTATGTCCGCATCCTTCCTGGAGAGAGTTGGGATAATGAAATGCCAAGGCAGCCCTGGGAGCAGCAGAGTAATTTGGTAGGTACCAAACAACAGTCTGCCACCTGTCACTTGCAGTGCAGTTCCTGCTCTCCCCCATCACTCTGCCTACGGTGCAGCCTTTGAATTATAAGAAGTTTTAGGCAGTTCTGCAAAGAGCCGTCTCCATTCCCTTTGATTTAATGCAAATAAAAACCCGTATCCCAGCCAAACAGATAGCATGGCTAGGTAGTTTCAAGCTGTAATGGCAGTAATACACACCACTGTAGTAGTATGTTACACAGCGTTCCCAGCCTTTCCTATTTGTAGGCAGGTTTCCCTACTTCAGTAGCAAAAGCTGAATCATAATCAAGTCTGTGGTTGCCCCAGTCATTGTCTAGGTAATGGAAAAATCTGAAGTGTGGAGGTCCAGGGTGAAAAGCCTGCCTGTTCAGGATGGGGATCAGCTCTCAGGAAAAGGCACGAGATCTCTTGGTTGAGATGTTTAAAAACAGATCCCACAAAGCCTGATTTTCACTGACTGGTGTGTATGCCAGTTGCCCTTAACATGGACACATTGCTGCCTTTGACCTGCCCTGAGAGGTGCAGCTTAATGCAGTGACACAGAGACAGGACTGTCCTCTGGATGCCATTCATAGACCAGACTACCCTGAAGCTAAGGTGATGGTGGTGTCCATGAGCACAGAAATAAAAGCAACCCAGTGTAATAAAAAGAAGAGCAACCTCTACTTCACATTGTGCTTTTTCTTTTTTTTATTTTTGCTGCTAACTACAACTGACGCTTGCTGGGAATAAGACAGGACATGGAGCATACAAATATGTATCAATGGGGAAATTGGTGCTGGTTAGCACAGTATAGAGCCAGGAGTGTGAAATCAAGGTAGATTTTGGTAGCAATTTGGGAGCTGAGGTTTGAGGGAGAAGAATAGTGAGATACAGACCAGTGCACCTTAATTTACATTAGGGTATGCAGACACAATAGCATTAAGCAAGTGTTTTTTGTTGTGTTTAATGAGGGACAGCTGGAAATTTTCTTTTCTGGTCAGTGTCTCTTCAAACAGCTGAGGGACCTTTTGCAGCTGTATGACAAGCCTTCATGAGGCCCAGGGACTCCCCAACTTCCTCCTTTGTCCTACTTTACCATTTATTTTTTTTTTTCAGTGCATTTATTTATTTATTTGCTGAGCTGGGCAGGAGAGGGAGTCTGATCTTTTCCTTCGGGAGACAGCAACTGCTCAGAGGATGAATCATAAAGCATGGCTAATGGAGGAAGTAGGAAGGGGAAAACTCTGGGCTTCAGCCATTCTCCAGGGGCCTGAGGGGTGGTTTGAGAAGAGAAAGAAGAGGAGTTAGCAAGGCTGTGCCCACAGGCTCTGGTAGCAGACGTGCTGTAGGTCAGACATCCTGCAGCGCTTGGAGCATTGGGTCACCCCTCGGCACAGCGAGAGGCACAGCTGTGCAATAAGCTGACAGACCACGGCAGCATATGCTTAAGAATTATGCTTGCTGCTTTATCTAAACGAGTTTGATCTATCCCAAAATGCTTGTAAAACAGTGAGGAACATGCTCTGGATTCAGAGTGGTGTTATTTTAAGGTTATCACTGTGTTACCAAAAGAAAAAGGTCCAGAAGAAAACCATAATGTTGAGTTTGCAGAGAAGCAATGGGCTTTGCTCCCCCTTGCCCTGCACTGACTGCATCAAACTGTCTGTACAGCATTTCCTTTGGTGCCTCCCAGGCAGCATCCACTTTGCTTTGCTTTCCATTTGCCATCATGTAAATGCAGTATAATTCAGTGGTAAATTGGGACCAGCAATTTCTACTTGTAGGATCTCTGTGGCCTAATTTAATTTTCGGTTCCCAGACTTGTGCCAGCTTCTCAAAGGGGCCATTGCAAAAAATAGTCATGGTTACATAAACTGCTGAGAGAAATAAGTGTTCTTGGAAGGAAAAGTGACAGAGAGGAGTGCATTGTGAAAAGCCCTTTCCAGGACTGTCTCAATGTTGAATATGCATGTGCTTAATGATGCAAGGTGGGGACCTAAACAAGTATGTTGTATGAAAGTACAGTCCAAGAAGCTTTTTGTTTCTCATGGACCTTCCATAGAGTGAATTTTCATGCAAGATATGGAAGAACCATCAATACCTCCCAGGGCTGGCCTTGAATCACGATTGAAGTATCTGGGGCATTTGTGGCATTGCCATTGCAGTAAGTAGTTGCTTGTTCAGAGTATTTGGGCTATGTGTTTCGCTGTGATGTGTTACAGTGTAGCTAAAGGCACAACTGAAGTTTTAGGATTGTTGCTAGAAAGCTGGAGATATAGCTGTCATTCACTCTTGCTTAGGGAATATTATTTCTTTTAGTCCTTTTTTGTATTCAACATAAACAGCCAGAATTTCTTAAGCTATCCTGAGCATCAGCTGAAATTACTATGTGGTCACCATTCAAGTGTCTAAATAGATTTTTGGAAATGCTCCATACCCAGTAGCTGCGGGTGGTGCCCCAAGGGCAGCTGCTGAGTGCCCAGGCTTTTAAGTTGCGTGAGGGTCTCAGGAGGGTAGGAGACACGTGAATGTGGGGAGATAATCAACAAGATGCAGTGTGGACTTGTACAAGTCCAGTGTATATCCTGTTTCCTCTTGCTTAATAACCCTTACAGAGCTGGGCTGTGCTCTGTCCCAGCCAGCTGTGTACCACAGTGCTGGATTTTTCTAGAAGGTGTCACAAGGTAGTTCAAGCACTTGTTACTCGAGCTTTTCCCTGTGATGGTGCATGAAATGACTGACGTGCGGGTCTAACTTCTCTTTTATCTTCTTAATTGAGCTGTGATTTCCCTCAAAAAATAATCTTGGTTTTGAAAAGACCACAGGTTCCCTTGAAACATCCCCTTACAATGCAGGCAGTGTTACCCATGCATTGATTCTGTATCCGGGAATGTGTTAAATACTTTCTTTTAGTTTTTTTAGTTTGTTTTTTTTCTGTGCATGTGTGTGATTTTTAGATTTCTCTTGCACCTTTCCATATATATCAATTTATTTTTGCTTTGGAAGGATCACAACCCAAACAATACCTTCCTGTTTGAGTTATGGTTCTCATGTTACTGCATGAAGGGATCTGGTATGAATGACTTACAGAGTCAACTGAAAACTAGTAAAGTAATACTGACATGTTGAAGTTCTCCACTAGACAAGCGATCAAGTGGCATCAGAGTGGTATGTAAAGGCAGAGGAAGCAGATCAAAGGGAAGAATGAAATTGATCCGAAGTGTTCAGGTAGCATCCATGCTTTATGCTGTAAGTTTCTCTAAGCGTATTCAACACTTCTAGTTTGAAAATCTCCTGGAGAAGGGTTTTCTTGAGAGCTTTTTAGTGTTTGCTAAGTTCAGTAATGGTGTGAAAACTGTCTCTCTTGAGACCAGCTCTTGGCTGTTTTGAAGATAGGCAGCCACCCAGAAATAAAATGAAAAATGTATTTTATTGCCTTCTTTTCCTTCTGCCTACTGTACTGGACTCAAATTTGGAGGGAATGCTTGGCTTTTGCCATGTAAAAAACATATGTACCAAATCCCTTGCTCCTTGTGAACCAGTACTGCATCCAGATTTGCAACTTCTCAGTGTCTTGTGATCAGGCATCTGAAGTGTCAAGCTTGGATCTGGCATTTGGTGCTCCAGGAGACTGCATGAAGATCTGCAGAGCTTCTGTTGTCGGTGTCAAGGAACGGTTTTGTTCTCTGTTAGCCATTTTATAGCCTACAGAGAAAGGAAAAGAAGAAAGTCCTTACTGTGAGGCCTAACATGGTTTATAATGCTATCTCTGTCAGATGATGTTGTTCTGTTAAATATAATAATGAAATTATTAATCTGTAAGAGCTCTTGCACCTATCAGCTGCCCTGAGTTAGTGGGAACCAAGAGGAATGAGACATGGACTTCATTATGCCTCACTGTTCACCTTCAGAGGAGAGGGTGTGCTACATCCTTTGTGGTTACCACCTTGCATTTTGAGGAAAAAGCTGCCTTTGCTAAGCTTTTAGTGCTGAAAATGGAATCAGTGCTTGTATGTATGTACTAGGTTCAAGGGGAGGAAGGGTGAGGGACTGGAGCACTAATCCTCTACTTGCTCTTCACAAAGTAGAAAAGGGTAATGTTGTTTTTTCTCTGCAGTGTGTTCAGCCTGGCTTCAAACTGTCCCAGAACTGGGTGGAGACATTCTCCCCTTAGATCTGGTGCAAAGAAAGAATGAAAACGGGGCAGAGAATTGCTAACTTTAAACCACAGAAGGGGACCTGCAAGGTTTTGTGCAGATCTTAGCATGTCTTAAAAGCTTCAGCAGAAACTGCTGCTCTCTGAAATCACTTGTGTGTGTTTCGCAGATGTTAGAAATCCTTAAAATTCAAAGGTCATAATTGGGGGTGAGGGTGGGACTTTGCAAGCAGCAGTTTTTCTGAAAGCCTGTCTGTGCGGGGCCCTGCTGAAGTGTGCTATGAGGGATGGAGGTGAGCAGCAAATGTACAAGGAAGGCCAGAGGTGTGTTTTGTCTGGTAGCTTCAGGCTGTGGATGTCTCTCTGCCTTACACAGCAACAAGAAGGAATTGGGGAGCAATGAAAGACCACAGGGTTGCACAGAAGCTACTCTGGCTGCTCTCATCCCTGAGGTGGTGCTCCAGGTGGAGACAGGCAGGATGTAGTGAAAGAGGGGTAAAGGAAATTTCTAGTTTCATTTTCTAATTATTTTTTTTTAAAAAAAAAAAAGGTGATTTCCTGGGATGGCTTGAACCCATCCACATAAAGGGCTCCGAATGCCCGGTTTTACTCACAAGGGAAGAATTCCACTTGTTTTTCTTAAACATATGCAGATTATTCGCTTCAAACAGCAGAAAATTCAGGAGAGGACTTGTTTTAGCAGATTCATTGGTTTGCTGGATTTTTTCACTCATTAGTGGCCTCCCTCAGACACATAGGTTTTATTGTATGCTTTCTTTAAAGGGTGACTGATGGAATTGAATGATGTATTCAGGCTCTTTCTCCCCCAGCTTCCCTCCTGGTTTACAGCAGCTCGCAGAATATCCTATAGCACAGGCGTTCACTGTTTCAGAGTGGTGCTCATGCCAAAAACTGCTCAGATCTGGAGCTAGAAATCACCAGAAGTGAGAGCAAAAGTTACTGTAAACCCTAGGTGTGAAGGTTTGTGTCTGTAAACTGTGGCTGTGGCGTTGAAAATGCTGCTCTGTAAATGTTGACTCTGATTGTTGAAGGCGGTGCCACATACTGATAACAGAAGACTGAGCAGTAATCCATGTGTCTTTCTCTTAAGATGTTTATTTTCTTGCTTGACTTCCTTAAACATTGTTTTTTTTATAGTTTTGGACCTTTAGCACCGAGGTATTTAGCTCATGATTAAACAGTGCCAGTCTCTATTAAATCCTTGGTACTGGATTAAATCCTTGGTACTGGACACAGAAAGGAGTGAGCTGGTAATTGCCATAAAGCAACATCGGCAGGACCAACTTCCCAGACTAGGTGAAGCAGAAAGCTTCTCCCGGCAGGGGTGGCTGCTGCTGGAGCAGGTCCTGCAGCCAGCAACTTGCTCCAGACACAGCCCAGGAATCCTCAGCAGGCTGCCAAGCAATTGTGCTCCCCTCGAGGGCTGCACACTCTGCACCCCACCAGCAGAAGCCAGCACTTAGGATCTGTGGCTCAGCTGCTGATTTACTGCTCAGGCTTTAGTGGAAGCCACACCGAAGTTTCATTGCTTATAAAATGGGGGAATCTTATTTATCCACCTGCCACATGTCCCGGTGCTTATGGAGCCCTTTGAGGCTAGGTCCTGGCTGGGTGTGAGCTGTCAGTATGGGTGAGTTCCCAGAGCCTGCAGATGTGTTCTGCATCCGTAGTGACTTTGTGTTGATTATCAGTGAAAAATCTCTTAACAATGGGTTGTAAATTGAGAGTTGGCTGTCAAACATTTAATGCACCACTGTTGTTGCTGCTGTGTGACGCTGTTACCCTTTCTTTGCAAACCAGCCTAGGCAAAACCTTGATTTTAATCCTGGTTCTTCCTCTCTTTAATCCATGCAGTGAAGGGATCGTGCAGGTAACTGATTTTCCCTAAGATTTTAGGATCCTTTTGCTGAACTGTGTAACGATCATACATGCCACAGCTACACGTGCAGCTTTGTCGTGGACATGATTCAGAATTTCTTTCTTATGTGTCTCAACCTATTTTTCATGTTGTTTTCCCTCTCTTTTTTATACATTTACATTAAGTGAGACATTCAGTGCTTGCAGTGCCACTTTCCTTAGAAATAACATTAATAGATCACTCTTTCTTGCTTCTTACTATATCTCATGCAGATCGTCTTGCATTTTACTATTTGTTTTTTTCCTCTGAGTTGTTATTTAAAATATATAACAATGTAATACAATTCGCAGTGCTCTTCATCATGCAAATATCCCAAGGCGCCTTAGAATAAAATCAATAAAATAAAAAAGAAAATCAACTTATTTCAGCCATGTGTTGAATTAATTCATTTTTTTTAAAGCAGAGCCAGGGGAGAAAGGCTTTTTTCACTTTCAGTATCTTTCACTCTTCAGCTTTGTACTTCACCCCATTTTATTTGCACAGCAGTCAGTGCCAAAACAATGATATTTTGAGCTATCTGGTCGATGATAGTAATGCTGATCGTGCTCCCTGCTCCCAGACCAGCTTTGATTCTGTACAGGCTACTTGCTATTTTATCAGATAGCGAGGAGGAAAAGCTTATGCTGAAGTAGGCTGACTGTTTGATATCAGTGGGGGGAGGGAAGGAAGCCATCAAATTAACTCATAAAAGCTTTATTTACAATCAGTGGACTTTTTCCCTTGTCTGTCATTATCATCTTGTCTGTAACCCAGTGACCCTGATTATTGTGAAGCTGTTTACAAGGTTTAGGTTAATTGGATTTCTTTAACTATTTCCCAGAGCTGTGAGGAGCACAAATACACTGCCATGGAGTTCAAACAGCTTAGTGCAGCCCAGTTTGCCAGAAGACCGGCTTCTTCTAAGAGGAAGTTGGTTTATTTCATATTCAATTAAATGCATAGCAGCATGTACCGATCATTTGGCATAATATTTATTATGTAACACCCCCTTTCATACAGATGTGTTCAGCTGCAACTTGTGTTTCCCACACACAAATTACATTTTGCATGTTCAGCAAGAAATGAGCTTATTTTCAATGAGAGAGGCTTTGAAATGTGTTGGGTTTTTTTTTCCTTCAGCTTGATAGCAGTTTCACTGGTTTTGTTTTTATATGAAGAATCATGGATAAAATAGCTGTGCATTGCATGGCTGCCTAAATAAACGAGACAGGAGGATATAGCTGGGTGAGATCAGGACAGTACTTGTATACGCTTTGCTTTCATCTTCTTAGGATGCATGCTTATTCTTTAATGGCACAACATTGCACCCTCCAGGTGTAATGTGTAATTGCAGGTCTACAGATAACCGACTTGTTTATGAGCTGGGTTGTTTTGTGAGCAAGCTTTCCGAAATTCTGTTTTAGTATTATTCACCCTCTTTTTCTCTTTCTTTTTCAGGCTTCTGTAGGCTCTGAGAAGCTGTTCTCCCCTGCAGCAAATAAAGGTAAGTGATCTGGAGAAATGCTTTCCTTACCTTAGAGCAAGAGATTTGAGTTGTGGATCCATATCGTGCAAATAGCAGGACATCCGTCTTGCCAGCGCCTTTAGCTTTGCCACACACATTGCCATAAAGATCAGCTTTACAGGCTTGTGATGATTAAGTTAAAATTCAGAGCCACATTGTCTCAGCGTTGGGTGGGACTTCTTCCCTACCAGTCAGATTTGGAACAAATGTCTTACTTAGGGAGAGGGATTTCTGACAAAGGAGAAGTCAGTCTTTACTGTAGGAGTTACACTTCTTTCACTAATACCATCAAATCGTCATTTCTTTTAAATAAAACAATATTCCTGTGTTATCTGTGTTCTCCTTACAAGGGCTTGCACATGCCTCTCCTGCCAGAGCATTTGTGTCTGTATGTCTCAGATCTCCAAACCAAGGTGGAAGGTGCTCAGCGTGTTGCAGGGTTTTGTCTCGCAGCTCCCACTCTTAATTGAGAGTTACCTGTGAGACACACTGGGTGTTGCTAAGAGACCATGCTGATTTAGGTTCCCCTGGGGAGGTACAGCAACATACCTCTATACCAAGCCCCCCTGAAGCAGGGCTACTCTGGTTTCATGCGCTCCTAAGAATAGTCTCACTGAGATAGATACTGGGTAAAAATACTGCAGGAACAGCTATGGAGGGCAAAGCGTGGTATGTGATGGAAGGCATTACACTAGGAATGGTTCCACTTTGTCACATGAGGAGGTTGGTGGTGTGGCTCTGAATGAATTGTTAGGATATGTGGCTGTTCTGCAGTGTTCCCAGCACTGAGCTACAGAACAAGATCAGTTCAGAGCAATACTGAATACTAGGACATGCAAATACCCTGAAGAGGGGAGATGAGACCTATTCATAAGAAGTGATGAAATAACCTTTTTGCATTATTTCAAGAGGGCCGAGAAAGGACTTATTTGTGGTTGTGTAGGAGTGGGTGCTGGCCATGGAAAGGTGTTCTTGTAGTTGTATGCTCCATCACCTGGATCCAGGCCCGGTTTATAGCTGGACTCTTTAGCAGTGGTAAGTGTTAGGAATTCTCTTTCTTTCCAAGCTTTGCAGGTTTTCAATTCCAAATGTGGAAACCGATGACAAGCCCATTATGTTATTACATTTGCAGATACTCTTACAAAAGTAAGCAGCTTTATCTGAGGGAAGGAGGGAGTTTAAATAAATGGTGGGGAAGAGCATTTCTCCTCTCTCAGCCTTGGCTCACTGATAAGGCAAACCAGATTGCCCATACGGCACTGCCTCAGCAAAACAAAAATCTTGCCATCCTGAATAAATGCATGGCACAGAGATCTGCTAGAGAGGCTTATGTTGAAGTGTTAGCAGCTTTGTTGGCTGCTCCTCATGCTGAAGCCTAAGATCCCCCACCCCTTCATATCACAGAGCAGCTCAGCAACATGAGTTTTCAAAATACCTCCCTATCAGGAAGTTAAATGTGTGAATGGCTGTGAATTTGCTGTCTTGAAGTCCGTGTTCATCGCTGTTTATATTCCCACAACGGTTCCTGTTTGGTTTACTGTGGGTGTAGATTTTGCCAGCTTTGGGAAGTTTTGGGTTCAGATCCTGATTTTTGTCTCAGATTTCTCTTACCCTGGCCCTGTACGGGAGGAACTTTGCTGGGCTGCATGGGCTGCAGTTGCAGGCAAGTTTTGCTGTGGTTACCTCAGCGTTTGGCACTTGTGTTGAGAAGTGAGAGAAATTTGCCTCAGCAAGACTTCGTGCAGAAACCCAAACAGCACTAAATTCCGCCCCTCACCCTGTTATCACTCCTGCAACGCAAGAGCCAGATTTGTCTCTGGCACATGCAAATCAGCAGCGCTGCGGCGCGACCAGGCTGGGTGATGCCATATGGCCAAGAGAAAGTGACTTTGAAAGCATAGTGCTTAAATTCCTTTTGTGAGATAAGAACGTTGATTTAAGGCCCGTGTTCTCCAGGGCTGGAGCCACCGGAGCTGTGCAGGGAGGGGATTATTAGCTCAGCACGGTTTCCTGGTGGGCACACACACTGCACGTGCTCGTCCTCTCCCATGGGCATTTGCACTGTGCCCTCCTTTTGTAAACACTTGCGGCCTTTTTAGGGATATTAACTAGCAAATCTGCAGTGCCCATGCTACAGTTTTTATTGAAGGTAACGAGGCTTTTAAAACACAATAAAGTGTATTCATTGTTTGGTGCAACTCCCCCTGTTCCCACAAACTTTCCCTGGGGATGTGTTTGGTCCAGTGTGTTTGTTTTATGCCATCCTAGCTTATCAGCAGCTTAGCAATGCAATTAAGTATTAAGATAGACGAGTTTCACTCATTTGAGGCCGGAACAGCTGTAAAACGTAACCTTTGACCATATTTCACAGCTCCACAAAAGGCCTGAGGAGCAGTGTCTTTTGTCTGGGGCTCTCTGGGTGACGTTGGCTCATCCCCTCCCTGCCAGGGCCATGGTGCTCCTCCTTTTGACACCAGTTCATCTGCAACAACAGATGCACGGCAGAGATGTCCACTTTGGGGACTGGTCTCTATTGTGCAGCAGAGAGAGAGGTGTCCTGACCCGAGGTGACCTCGATAGTCACAGCTGTGAAATAGGCTGAATGGGGCACTTTGAGCTTCCACGAGAAGAGGAGATTAAATTCTTTGTGTAAGGAAATAATAATTAAAAGTAAAAGCAGAGGATCCCTTTTCTGCTGTGCTGACAGCTCTTTGTTTCCTGATGCAGAAAAGCATTTGTTTAGCCAACTTGTCACTGCTGCACAGAGTTACAAGGGCATTTGCTGCTGAGAGCTGGTTGTTACATTCTCCTGGTGAATAAATCGATAAACAAATAATCATAGAATCATAATAGAGGTCTGTTTGCTCTCTCTTGCAACTCCTTCCTCATAAGAATCTCCCAACCAATCCTCTGAAAGGCAAGTGCCGAGCAGGGCAGGGGAGGTGTAGGCAAAAGCCAGATCCATCCCTCTGTCTCCAGGTGGGTGGATGAGGCAGAGGGAATGATGGTGATTTGTAGGAGGGCAGATGTGGTGTCCATCTGGGGAGGTGAGAAGGATGTTCACCCCGAGTCACAGGAACGACCTGCGCTTCCTGCTGTGATGATATTTTCAGAGTATGTGGAGTAAGGTAGCATGTATTTTAAGGACTTGAGTGTTGTGTTCCTGCTGCTGGCTCTATCCTGCCGTAGGCTTCCCTGATGGGTCTGGCTGGAGGCAACTGAGCCTTCTCCCACCTCTCCTTGCTCCAGACCTGCTGTATGCCCAGTAGAGCCAGAGGGGTGGTGCCTTTTCTACCACAATAACCCTGCTGCTGCAGCCCAGGAGACCTGCATGTGAACCCAGGGCCACTGTTGGGCTTAGAGTGAAATGGGCATCTTAAAGTAGATATTTGCCAAATGGCTTTAATGTTGGCTAATGGCCCTGACAATAAAAGCCTCCCATTGCAGGCTAAGTGGAGGCTGGGTAGTAGCTAAGGTGTCTCCATTCAGAATCCCAGGCAGGCTGTGTGTGTGTGTGTGGTGGTACCACCTGCGAGGTGAAAGGGATGTCCAGGAGCCCCCAGGGCTGAGATGCCCACAGAGGAGCCAGACCTGCACAGCCAGGTCTGCCCTGCAGTCCCAGGAGAGCACTGGGCAGCAGTGAGAGGACAGGAGCTTTGAAGTTTGTTTGAAGCTGAACACATTGGAGCACATTGCTCCTATCTTTGGATTAAATTCTAACTGAACGTGGAGGGAACAGTGTAATCTATCTGTCTGGTGGCACAGAGTGACTGGCCGGGACCCAGCCCTGTCCAGGGCTGGTTGGGCATCACTGAGCTCAGTGCCTCGATTTCCCCCTCCTGCAAATGGAAGACTAATGCTTGTCAGCCAATTGCACTGAGAGACTTAATTAATGAATGTTTATCAAGCAATTTATCAAGAGATCCTTTTAATGAGAGATTCCACAAACAGTGCAAGGCTTCGTTTTCATAGCAATAATAAATGACAGTGAAAATAAGTCTTATCCTTCCCCCACATATACACCCCTCAGGAAAAAAGATTGCTTACCCTCTGCTCACTTCTCCCTGGGTTTCTAGGCAGAGGGCTTTGAAGTGCTATCTTTCATCATGAACTGTACACATCCTCAAAGCTCTAAAGCTCACAGCCTGTGTCTTATCCCTCTGACAAGAGGGAGGCAAGCTTTCTCGGTGTGCAGGTCATAATTGTCAGCCATGGGATGCGCCGCAGCCACCCGCCCCAGCGGGCTAATGCAGCTTATGGTTCTTTGAAGTTCCTTCCCTTTATTTTCTGTCCTCTTGACCACAAAACTGTGCCTTGGGCCAGCAAGAGAGATTTCTTGTTCAGAGACAACACTGAGCCCTGACAAGTACATCTGAACCAGAGAAGAACCCTTGTTCCTCTGAGATCACTGCTCCATAATGTTGTTGCTTAAGGGGACTGTCTCTCCTTTTTCTCTCTGCTTCTTCTCTTCCTTTTTTTTTTTTTTTTTTTAATTCAGCACTAAACTGTCACACTAAATCACTTTAAAAGCTGGAACTACAAAACCTCCAGTGTAGGACATGCTGTTAAAAACTGATGGTTATTACTGTGAGATGGGGTGAGAGGGGAAAGGAGGGCCAGTGGGCCAGGGGCAGGATGAGAGGGCAGCAAAGTCAGCTCTCCAAGCTCTCCAGGAGGAACCTGTGAGTGCTCAGTGAAGCAGAAAACAACGTGAACTCACTTGAGCTCAAAATACTGTGCTTGGTACAGCTTTGCAGCTGCACAGCTTAATGGTTGCTCAGCACTGACAGGGGAATCGAGTGCCCAGTGTCTCCTGTTCTCGCCATGCTGCTTGCATGCTTTGCTCTGCCTCTGGTCCTGTCCCCCTGGCCCTCTTTCTCCAGTTGTCAGGGTGAGAAACTCCCTGTCTGGGCTGGAGCAGCATCTCCTGTAATCAAGTCCACCTCTCCTTCAGGGCCTCTACCTTACTGTGCTGGGATGTAGAGCTTTCCATCACAATGAGGTCTGCATAGACACCAAGCAAACAAGTCTCACAGTCATGCAGCGAACTGTGTTTTACGTGAACAGAGGTCAAGAGAGATACCAGAAATTTTCCCAGTTTTCTTGCATGGGGTCCAGAGTGGGGTCTGAGAAGCAGGAAGAGAAGAGGTGCATCCTGTCTTTTGATTTGGTTCCTCCCCAAGTTCTGGTTGCCTGTTAGTGAGGTCACTGTCTTTTGTGTGATGATCTGGTGAGCTTGAGGAGGTTCGTAATTTACAGCTGAATCTCTGGACAAGAGTCCACCATAATTACAGATGTGCAAAAGACTTTCACAGCAGCATCTGTAATAATAAACAAGTAATGCATTTATTTAGACATCGACCATATTGCCATGATTTATACAGTGCTCAGGATGCTCTGCAGCTGATGTACTCCACATATTGCATCTCTTGTGTTTTTATCACAAACTTACCCGTGTTCTGTGTTTTTCACAAAAGTGATGATTGTACGAGAATTTAAGCTTTAGTTTATGGTTTTAAGCAAGAGCAGTCTTCCCAGTCACCAAGAAGAGCCTGGAGCTCTGATTCTTCTCTGCTTCAAAGCCAGCAGGTAATTGAAAAGGCACCCAAATACCTTGGGTTTAACCTGTTTTAAAGATGGTTTGTGGTTTGTAAATGCTTCAAGTTGGCAATGCTGGATACCCTGAACTACTGCTAAATCCAGCATGTGAGCCTGGTTAGCATCCTCTTTGAAAAGTTCTATCTAATTCTGTCACTGCCTGGATAAGCACATTAGCTTTCTTGTATATGCATATATATAATTACACAGTAGCCTGAGAATGAGGAGAACTTTGATTTTCAGACAATGTGGGTAACAGAGATAATCACCCAAGTCACAGTCAATTTTAGCCACATTTCAAAACAAAACAAAACACAGAAAATAGTGCATTAATTGCAGTCTTCCAGTCTCCTTGCAGTTTCCTGATATTGCTGGCTCTGGAAAGCACTCAGCCTTCCCTTTGGGAATGGGAATGTACTCTGTGTCTCCCCCATTAGCTGTGTTGTATGGATTTAGTAGCAGTTCAGGAGATAGCCATCCCTATCCATAGCAGCTGTCTGTGAAAAATGATGGACAAGCAGGAGAGACCATTCACCTTAACTGCACTGTCTGTTTAGCTTCGTAAAACTCGGCTGGACTGCAAAAGCAGATGATTTATGAACTCGGACACAAACTGAGTGCTGTTTGCCTCCCAGAGTTAAAGCTGCCTGGTGCAAGCACACAGGTTGTGCTGCCCTGTTTGCCATGCGGTTTGCACAGCTATCTCCTGGGTTGTCTCCCTCAAGTGCGCCAGTACAGAGCTTTCTTTGTAGCTTCAGGCTGCAGCCAAGAGAGTTGAAAAGTTGAATTATAAACATTTCCAGGGCTTCTGGTAGGTGTCTTGTGTTTTGTTATTTTAAGGATGTGGGGTATGTTGCTGCATTCCTGTCAGTGGGATTAGAATGAATAGGAGCAATACTGTAGGAGATAAAATGTGTTTAATTATTTATTTGAGTATTACAGACTGAAATTGCTTTTTGATTTAAAGCATCCAAGTCATGGATATGTTTTTGGAGTAGAGAGAGGCACACAGAAACATATATACACATGATTTCCTTGGGTAATGTAAGAAGTCTCTTTGCTCAACTGCCCTTCCTCTGCAGAGTTTGTTCATTTCCTTAAAGATTTTGTATTTCAAATGCAGCTTTGTTAAGTATCATGGAAGGCTAACTGCATGCTGTGCCTGCCCACCAAAACGTAAATAAAATAAATAAGGTCTTCGTTGTAAAAATGTTATGAAGTGGGTGGTTTATTTTCTTTAATTACACTTTTTATTTAAAATAAACTATAAAAGCAAAATAATATATATATCCTGAATGAGCCAGCACAATCTCATATTGAGTAGGCACATTCTAGCTTTTCTTAGTTCATGTGAAAGTAGATAAAAGGGCTATCAAACTGCACATCAGGGGAAAAAAAAGGAGAACAAAGAAATTCCTTCCAAATACATGTAGTAGTTTACATTGCCTAGGCTTCTACAGGATGTTTGAAAGATGCTGTCTTTTTACTGTTTGTTTATATTTTACTTATCTGTTTTCATGAGAAGCAAAAGTCAAGCCAGTAAGTCTTAGTGCTGTTTCAGCTGCTGTCCCTGATTGCATGATGCTGGTGCAGGTTGTATCTCAGCACCAGAAGGATGCTGTAGGGCAGTAATGTTAAGAGCAGCAGTTGCAACCCCCACAAAGCTATTGCGTCTTTTCGATTCTGCTTTTAAAATACCTCAGAGACATGTTTTATTCATGTAAGATTTTATAGAGCTTCAATTTCTTAGAAAATTAAATGCTGGGTATAGGTCTGATTGGTCTGGACTAGCAGAGCAGTGCAGGGCAAGGGGAGGTGTCCAGACCTCTAGTACAGGTCTGAACACACCGTGGCCACCATGTCCCCATTTAAATCAGGCTTGTTCCTCACGAAGGAGAGTCCTCTGCAGCCCCCCTTGACCTGTGCTAGCAGTGTGCTCCACGCTGTGCAAAGCCTCAGCTTGTGCTGTATTTTTTAAGCTCTGTGATGCACCTTTCTGTGCTGCTCTGCAGCCCGCGGTGTGTTTCTGTTCCAGGGAAGCAGTTTGACAGGTTACGGATGGGCAGCTCTCCTGGGCTGGGTAATAGCCCATTAGGGACTCCCGCAGACATAGTAACCCTGTGCTCAGTGCAGGCCACAGGTACAGCTGGAGGATCGACAAGTAATTTGACAAGGCAGTGAGGGGTAAGGAGGCTGGTGCAGGGGGAGCTGCATCTGACCCCAGGTCGGCTTGTGTTTCCTTCTAGGCAATCAATGGGAGTGATCAATGAGACTAGGGCGTGCTGTTTAATTGCAAATGGATCTGGTTACTCTTTTGTGTGCAATGTTTGCAAGGTCTGTAAGTCCCAGTGAGGCCCCAGCATCCAGCAGCAGAGACTTGAGGAAAAGAGGATACTTCAGTATGTCTCTGCATCTGCCTCTCCTCTCACCACCTCCCAGAGATCGGGGCTTTCCTCCAGGGAGGGGGATGTGGCTGATGAGCAGGACTTTGTCCCAGTCAGCCTGTGTGGCTAGCAGTACTGGTTCATGCTATGTTTCTGGGTTTTTTGGTCATATTCTCTTCACTTGAATTCGCTGTTGTAAGAGCTGTAGGTCTCCAGTACTGTCCCATGGGAGGGCAAGAGGGAGGCCAGTTTTGCAGCTTCCTTTCAGCCCACAGGGCTCCTGCTGCTTTCTCCTTTAATAACTGTGTGTGCCATGCACATGTGTGCTCCCCACTTCTCTCACCTCTGTGCTTCACTGACCATCCTTCCTGCTAACAAGGGCTGAACACAGTTCCCTGTGGAGCCTGTTAATGTTGCTGCTGAGCTGCTGGGGGACTCGCAGTATGAGCCTTTCCTTCCATCTCTGCTGCTCTGTGTGCTCAGCCCTGGCTCCTGGGCTCAGTTCAGCCAGGTAAAGCCATAGTGACTCCATTGACTTCACTGGATTTATTTGAGTGTACACCAATGTATGAGAGAGCAGGACTTGGCATGGTGTTTGTGTGTCTGTGTTTCTGAAAAGATACTTGTTCTAGTTTGTTGGGTTTTTCTCCAAACAGTAAATATTTTCTTCTAAATTGCTGGGACAGAAAAGTGACTGCAGTGTTTTTGGTTCATTTATTTGCTTTAAATTGATGGGACAGTCTTACAGGAGGTAATAGGAAATTAAAATCTTTCTGTATATTTTTTTAAACCATCCTGCAAAATTTATTGCAGAGTTATATCCTTGCTGTGGGATTCTGTCGGACAGTTCAAAAAGCCTGTGGAAAGGTTCTCATTCGCCATTAAATTGTAAAAGTTATTGAAGTAATTTTTATGGAACCCTGTTAAGTTTCTGAAGAAACATATTGGTTTCATCACTAATAAATTCTGTAAGGCTTATCCATAAGGGAATAGTCAGACTTCCAGATCTCTATCCAATGAAATGGGCATGAACTTTTTGCCTGTTGGAGATACATTCTTAGAAGGTATCGGTAAAATGAGCAGCAAAGCCAGGAAAGCCTGATTGCACCCAACACCTCTCAGCAGTGTGAGATGATGGGGTCTTCTAGTCAAGCCACTAGAGTTTGGGTGGAGAAATTAGAAAAAAAAAAAATATTTGTTTGGGTTTGTTGTTTGTTTTTTTTTAAAAAAAAAAGGTAAGGAAGAAGAAGATTGCAGATGGATCCATACAGGTAACTCCCAGTGCAGGGGTTAAACTGAGACCCCAGTTCCTGGTTCTGAGCACCATTGTGTTTGGGAGAGGTGCATCCTTGGAAAAGAGGGACAGTGCAGCCTGGAAGTCCCTGTTTCACAGGCACTTCGGGTGCTTCCAAATAATATGTTCACTGTGCTTTTCCATTGCATATAGGAAAGCACATGGAGACTTCCTCCCTGTGAATGAAAAGTATCAAGTTGGCTTTGTGCTTAACTTAGTCCTCACAAGCCTCTTTTGTACGCAAGCACAGAGCCACCTGATGAAAAGTGAATGGGCTAGGAGGGAAATAAAATTGTGTAATTGCCAGTTTCCTTCAATTCCACTCCCTCTCCCATTTTGCATAAGGGAGGCTATTTAAGTCTCAGCTGGAGTGAGGTTTGGTAATAAGCAGACATCTATGAACCTGCATCTGCTGCTGGTGTCTGCTTGGTTTGTTCTGTATGTCCATATCCAGTATTGAGAGAGTTCTGTCTCCTGATCACTCCCTGTCTCATGACATGAAACCCGTGGAAGAAGAGCTGGTCCCTTCAGACCCATGAGTCCTTGTCCTTGTGACATCTGAGGAGGTGTAGGACCAGGGAGCATCGCCAAAGATGACATCAGAGTTTGCAAACCCACCTCAAACTGCATTGGCTCTTGAATGTTAAACTGCAAAAGCAGAGCCAAAGCCTGCTCCCTGGGAAGCCATCCACAAAGCTGGGTGGCAGAAAAGGGCCAGCATTGTTGGATGAAGCAGCTAACATTTTAATTTTCTCAGTACTATGTGATTTGGCTTCCAAACAGTTAAGCTGTCCCCAGCCAGTTGCTTTCCTACGTGGCTGACCTTCTCTGGGCACAGAGAGAGGATTTCACAGCGCAGGCTCAGCAGAGACAACCTGATTTAATACAGGCTTAATGGCTGGAGGAAGAAATTTACAGTGTGAGCATTGAATGTTTATACAATAATGAACATTGCCATTATTTTTATTATTGAACCAGTCTTTAAAACTCAGCTAGAAACCTGAAACCAACAACTAGAATAGCTCCATTACATCCTGTACTGATCGATTTAATAACCAAAGTGGAGCAGATATTTTATATCTGTGATTGGATCAACAAACAAATTCTCTGACCATAATGTACCTTTTGGCCTGAAATATTCTTGCATTACATGCCACTCTCTGGACTCCTTATGTACTCCTCTGTACTCCAGCAGTACATGCTATAAAGCAGCCTTAAGCAAGCAACTGAGGACTCCTCACTGACAGTGGCAGCGCAGACAGCCACGCTTAGTTCTGAGGTCAGGGCAGAAAAGGGCCTAACTCCAAGGGTTGTGAGCAGCAGGTCACCCTTCTGCAAGCCATGCAGGTGGGAGTAATTCAGAGGCACTCTAAAGATGCTCCAAATGGTGGTGTGAGCTGTTCCAGCAGCTTAGATGCCCCTGAAAGCCTGTCAGTCACCTCAGGACTTCCCGTGACAAGTACTTCCTGGGCTGCACTGCTTGCTGTCTCCCCCAAGAATACCATTGTTTTAAACTAAGAAGAGGCCAGCATGGCTACATTCAAACCTGAATCTGAAGATATTGCCACAGAAACTCTCCTTTTCTCCCATCCCTTCCCCTCATCTCCTGGCAGTTGAAGAGGACTCAGTCTAGGCTTTCAGCTCAGATCCCTGCTTGCTGCATTAATTTCCTCCACCAAATGGACACAACTATAAACCTCTTTCTGCATCATTTCCCGCAGGCCTGTACTAAACATGCCACCCAGGTGTCCCCGCCAAAAGCCACTTCTTGCTGAGTGTGCTTCTGTTGCTGCTGGCGGGCTTGCCATTGCATGCTCACGGCATGACTCCCATCACAGTGTGTTAGTTTTAAACAAAAAAAACCTGCATTTTTATTTGGAAGGGTCTTTTCCATCAGGTCATATCAGAGCTTCTTTTAAAAGGGAAGGCTGATTTTGGTTGTGTTTTATTTTTCCTTTTCCCTGCTTTTAATATGATCCCTGCAATTTTGTTTTCACTGAAATATTGACTGGCAGCCTTGCAAATTGCCTGCATGCAGACAGGAGCTTGCCAGCACTTCCTTACTCAGCTAGCCGTCAAGGTTGTGGATTCCACCACAAGCAGTGCCAGGAAAGCTGTTGATCAAAAATATTCCTAACATCTGCGAGTCCTCTCCATCCAAATGAGATGTAGTTACATTCTCCTTTTCCCCACGCTCCTTCCAAAGTGTTGCTTCAGACACCTAGAAAGCCCTGGTTGCAAATCATAAGCCGATCTTTGTTTGATTTGCAGCTCCGTTTCCAACTCTGTCGAAATCCAATATAAACTCCAAAGTGCCCTTCCCCCAGCCATAATATGTGAAAAATAGCAGCCTCCACGCAGACAGGGTGCGTTTCTTTGCCCCATAACTCATTTGATCCAGATGCTGTCCCATGCTGTCTGTAGCCACCATGGTCACCAGCCAACAAGGAGGGTCTTGTGAGAGCGGCGGAGGGAGGACGGGGCTCCAGGCGTGCCTGGAGCCTCACACACACACACGCGTGTGTGCACACACGGCTCTGCCAGCGCGAGGAGGGGACTGGGGGCCAGGGAGGGAAAGCCTGATTTCCCCTTCCACCCTGTTCTTACCACCACCACCAATTCACAAGCCAACTATTAAATAATTAACGTGCCCAGTGGGGCAGGAGGAATCAAAAGCTGTTGTGTTCCCAAGTTTTCTCTGGCTCCGAAAAGCACGGCTCGCTGTGTATTCTGGCACCTCGGAGCGGGTTTTCCTCCCTCCTTCGCCTCCCCCTGATTATCCCGTATGTGTGCTGGAGAGGGAAGTGGCGTTCCCAGCCCAGCAGGGGTTGACTGTTATTTCAGACTAGCAACAGGGGAAAACGGCGGAGGGAGGACGGGGCTCCAGGCGTGCCTGGAGCCTCACACACACACGCGTGTGTGCACACACGGCTCTGCCAGCGCGAGGAGGGGACTGGGGGCCAGGGAGGGAAAGCCTGATTTCCCCTTCCACCCTGTTCTTACCACCACCACCAATTCACAAGCCAACTATTAAATAATTAACGTGCCCAGTGGGGCAGGAGGAATCAAAAGCTGTTGTGTTCCCAAGTTTTCTCTGGCTCCGAAAAGCACGGCTCGCTGTGTATTCTGGCACCTCGGAGCGGGTTTTCCTCCCTCCTTCGCCTCCCCCTGATTATCCCGTATGTGTGCTGGAGAGGGAAGTGGCGTTCCCAGCCCAGCAGGGGTTGACTGTTATTTCAGACTAGCAACAGGGGAAAAGGAACAGCCTGTTGCCTGATTGATGTTTGTTTTTTGTGGACAGACACCAAAGGTTCATTAGAGACGGAAGGTTTGGGAGGAGGGGGGTGGCAGGGGGGAGAAGCTCGCTCTTAAGGAACTATTGTACCCCTGTGCAATAACCTGGCTCTGCACTTTCTTTGACTTCTGTGAATGTCTCAGCTGTACCGTTTTGGCCCTGGCAACTTTAGGAAAATATACACACCACAGAGGTTCCAGTGAAAGTTCTGTGATGAGGGGATCAGGGGGAAAAGGAAGGGGAGGAGAGAACAATGCAGTAGGTTTTGCTGTAATTAATTTCAAATGTGCTGCTCATCTGTTCTCCTCGGGTTCCAAAGGGAATGAGGGGAGTTAGCAGGGCTTTTCCTACCACATCTGCATCTTTCCAGAGGTGGGGATGGAAAGGCATCTTTCCTTCCATCTGTGGGTTTGACCAGCCTGGCAACGTGGAGCGCTGAGTGCAGCACAAACCCATGCTGAAGATGGTGTACTGTCCAGAGGGAGGGAAGGGGGTGGAGGAGCTTCTCTTCTTGCCATCTCATGTAGATGAAGCTGTAGAGACTGAGGAATTTGGTATTGGGTGAAGTAGATTTCTCTGCAAAGAGTCAGTGGAGCACATTCATTTAAATAACAGATGTTGTTTGCTACTTTTTTTGGCCCTGAAAAGCTTCTAGGTTAGGGTGCAGGTGAACTGTGTGGTAACAAGGCTTTTAAAGCTTTGGGTCCAACCATCACATAATCTTCTGAGTTTGTGTCTTTGAAAAATCACCCTTTGTATAATTGTGTCAGGAACTGATAAATAAGTAGGAGACCTTTGCTATGATGGCATCTTGTAGAAACAGTGCCCTCTGATTGCTGTTTCTCAAATCTCATCTGTTGGATTGTGCTGTGTGACCTACAAAACAGGGGCTTGGCATTTGCCATAGGGCATTGTCCTTGTGTCCTTTGCCTTCAGGTCCGAATCAATGAAGTCACATGACTGCAACAGTAAAGAGAAATGAAATGGGACTGTGAGTTTATTGACTTTACTCCCCTCAACATGATATCCAGATGCTAATTTGATAGCCCTATGAATCTTAGCCAGAAAAATCAGTAAAACAGAAACTTAAACTACTGTTAGTGCTTTAACAGCTCTATTTTCAAATTGCTCTTTGCTTAGAAGCTTGCACTGAACCCTGGAGCTGGTAGATAGTGACCTCTTGTTTAAACATGTGGCTACTTTATGGTCCCTAACTCTTAGAAAACCAACCTCAGTGTTGGGTGGTGAATATTTCTGAAGTTTGGCCATCAGGAAATAATTTCTACAGCATGATTGAAGAAAGTGTTCTCTTTTCTGGTCAGAAACTAATTCAGTGCAGCCACAACATGCTGGATTCCCCAAAGGTACTTGAGGTGGGCACTTTTTTATAATATAGCCCTTCTCCAGGACAGCAGTGCTGATATGTGACTCATGGAGCTTGACTGTATAGTGCTAAATGTTTCTGTCGATCCTGTAAATACTGCAGTGCTCTTTCAGACTCTGTAGAGTTACATGCCAGTTTTTGTAGACTTACAAAAGGAGTAGACATTCTGGCATGGCTGTGGGACTGGCTGCTGAAAAACTGTTTGGTGATAGCACGTCACCAAATGTACACACAGACATCAACAGCTGCTGTGCTTGGGGAGGGGTGGGCACATGCATCTTGAAATTACTTCAGTGCAGGTGGTGGTCATGTGAAACTGATATGGAGAAACAAAGAAATGGGGAGAAGCCTAGAGCTCAAGAATGCGGCATTATCTGTAGAAGGCTGCAGGAACGTCAGACCTTTTTCTCTCTCTCGAAGTTACTTGTGGAGGAAAGGGAGTCATTTTTGGAGAATATTCAAGGTTACCACCACCCCCTCTTTCTGGAGAGAAACTTGTATGAGAGAGGAGGGAGATCTGAGGCAAGTCCATGTTTAATTTCCTGGTGCTCCTCCATAGGAAGAAATATCCCTTCCATGTAACTCTTGAACAAACAACTGCATTGGTCACATCATAGCAGAGTGTCCCTTAGATGACACCCAAATAAATTTGGATTCCAGCTTTTGCTCTTAGCCATGGATATTTCTGTACCTGTGCTTGCCAACTGATATAGAAAAGGAGCAGCACCCAGGGTCTCTGCAGAAAGCACATCTATTCCTCTGTCCACCTTGCTCAAAAGCTGGATTGGGGACCGTATCCTCATTCCCTGCATACAGGGAGCAGCCTCAACAGCACTTTGGAGTGCAGCAGGGGTGCTTTGAATTCTTGCTCTCCAGTCTCAGCAGTGCCTTTCCAGCTTGTCACCTCTCCCTTTGTCAGTTTTGACAATAAGAGAAGAAGAAAGTTGGATGGCACAGCTGGAGAGGGTAGGTGGGAATTGAGCTGTCCTGGAGCTGCACTTCTTTCTCTACCTTCTAGGAGGGCTGCTGTCTCAAAGTGCCATACAGCAAACCCAGCTTTTGGCAACCATGCCATGGGGGTCCTTTCCCAGTTAAACTTCTTTATATGTCAATTGTAAGGCAAGAGATTAAAGTATATTGTTAGCCTCAGAATATTATGATGTTTGTATCTGGGAAGGAAGTTATTGTAGGAGAGGGTTTTGTTAAAAGAATAAAAGAAAAGCCCCGAGGACATTTTTGCTGGTCCAGCTTTTTGATCTAGCACAAAACTTTGTTCAAACATTGGATGGTTTCCATGTGTTGGAGAAGATAGAGGCTTCTGCTGGTTTTGTAAAGCTAGATCTCAAAATCCAGGGCAGAAGCCAGGCTCAGACCCTAGCCTAGCCCATCAGGCTCTGTGGCTGATGACAGCATTCATAAAATCTCCCATAAAGCAGACAGAGCCACCCCATTCCTTGGCATCCCAGGAGGTGGAGGGTGCAGGTGCATGGAGACCATTTATTCTCTCCATCCCACAACTCCGGTGCTGGGGCACTGAGGGAGCCATGGAAGCGACAGATGTGCCTGCCATCCAAGTGACTCCCTTGGGTGCTTAATAAAAGCAGGGGAATCAGAATTCTTTTCTCTTTTCTTAGTTACAAATGATTATTCTCTTCTTTAAAGGATTCCCACCACCTGTTCCAGTCAGCCCCCACAGTTTGCTTTAAAAGCCTGTTCTGTTCTGTCAAAGGGAGAGGGGAGGGCTGGGGCAGTGCAGGAGCCTTGAACCACTGAGAGTTTGCCTTTGGAGGTTCACAAGGGAAGAGCAGGAACAGGGAATGCTGTAGGGAGGTATTAAATGAGGCCCTTTTGTTTCTCTCCTTGTAGAGCATAAAAATGCCCAAGGCATGAATACTCTGTTCAGATTACTCTTGAACATTTAAATGTCTGTTCTGGTAATTTATAAAATGAAGGGGTGAGAAATTCCTTACATGAGAAAGAACAGGGAGACTTTTACCAGCATCCAGTACTGGTAATGGGGGAGTTGTTCTCTGCTGATTTAGGAAGAGGGAGAGACGGTGGATTTATCTTGTGGATGCAGCCAAGCTTCAGTCCCTGGAGATGTGGTGTGGCATCAGAGAGGCCGGCTGCTCCCTCGGTGCCTTTGTCCTCCTTTCATGATGGGTAATATCCCTGCTGCCTTCCTGCTGCTCGTGGCTCTGTTTGATCTTAGAAGAGGCCAGGATTTTTCAAAAACGTGGGACACCTAGTGTAAGGAAAATTTAGCTTTGCTTTTAATTAATTAATGGGGGGGGGGGGAGAAATGGGGGGGGGGAATTTGCTCCTTTAGAGCAGCTACTCTGAGCCTGCAGCAGCCTGGCAGCTCTGGGGAGCACAGGGTGTGTGGGAGCAGCCCAGCTCTGAGCCAGCCTGTGAAACAAAGGGCTGGGAGAACTTTTTTTAAAAACACAGCAACACTTCCTGTCTGCAAGGGATTATTCCATAATATTCCTTGTTTCCCATGTCTATTTATGAAATAATGGGTGTTCTGTCCCTCCTGGCCTTATTTCTGCTTGTGGGGTGATCACAAGATAGGGTGTGATGGTCCAGTCATTTCCATTAGCCATGAGCATGGCCTGTAACAAAAATACTATTGCTTGTGTTTTTCACATGACAGTTACCCACTGTGAGGTCCAAAAACCTGGCATGGACCGCTGTTGCTTTTTGCTGTCTTCTGGGAACCAGCATATGCCTCTGTGTAAGATGAAGGTGATGTTGTAGTTTGATTAGATACCCAAGCAAATCAAAATGGCTATGGCCAGGAAAGTAAGAAGGCAGGGCAGAGGAATTAGGATGCTGCCCAGTGTTACAGGCACAGCAGCCCAGCCCTACAGGTTTGCTCTGTTCTGCAGCACACTGTCCTAGTTCTGTGCTGCTCTGAGGTAGTGGCCCTGGGTCCTCCAGCTTCATCTGTTCTTGGTAAAGCTGCATCTGAGAAAGGGCAGAAAATTAGTGGAAAGGCAAAATGCTGAAATTTGGGATTTGTAACCTTACTTCAAGCCAAGGGAAGAGCAATCTGAAATTGAGACGTTGGAATCTGGTACCCCTTCCATTTTGTGTGTAGTTGTGGGTATGTATCTGTGCAGGTTCTGTGCTGTTGGCAGTGCAAAGTGAGTATGGGTCAGTTCATTGTTAGCATGAGGAATCAGGAGGATGGTAGGGATTTTATTGCTTTCAGATATTTGGGCTAGAGGTTTTCATGCTGTCAGAGATGAATCAAACTCTCAGCCAGTTTGCACGCAACATATGTGATAGATTTTGCAAGTGAATATGTTAATGTGGGAGGAGGTGGTTCCCTGAAACTATCCACTGGCAGTTTGGAGTGTTGTCCTCAAAAACAAAACCATATTATGTCCTCTAAAACAAAACCAGTAGCACCAGAACTTGGATTCTGCCCATTGAGAAATGAGGCAATTTGTTTGTAATCATTTGATTTTGGATTAATTAAAACAAACATATTTCTTTAAAAAAAGGAATCCCCTCCCTGCAAGGATCTAGTATGTTATCTCCAGTTAGTTTAATATGAGCAACAGTGCCTCCAACCATTGCTGAAAGACTTGAGTTGAGGACCTGCATCATCACTGCCACTTTGGTGCGGAAGCCATAAATTCCTTCTAGCCATGCTGAGATTTCCTGTCGGTCACCAATACTATTTATGAGCCTTGTCTTATGTAGAGGGCAGCACTCCTTCAGCATGTGGGATCTGGAATTGATGAGGAGCAGGTGGCTTTGGGTAGAGATAGGAAGGCTCAATTCCAACTTCACAGAGAACTGCTTGCAGGGAAGTACAGATATAATGAGTGAAAGATGTTGTCTGCTATTCTAATGTGGACTGGAAACTCTCAAGAATTAGCTTGGACCACACTTTTCCCTCCTAATGTGCAAGAATCTGGGATTACAGGGATCTGCCAAACCTGAGTTGCTGCTCAGCACTGGCCTTCTGCCTATTTGTGTTTCTGCTGTTTGGAAAAATTGTGACATGGAGAATACTTGAAGGAAAAACTTACAGTGAATTCAATAGGATTGTTGGTACACATGGCAAACATGTGAAAACAAGAATATGAATTATGAAGCAATTACTGTCTTGGAAAAGTATCTGCAGGCTAAGCTCACATCCTTGCCTCTTTCTTTCACCCAATACTGAAATCAAAATATGTGGCAATTTTGTATGAAATAATTCCCATGATTATCCTTACAGATGTCTGAGTCTGTACTTGTTTGCTGCCTAAGACAGAGGTCCCAGCTCAGAGATTAATGCAGGGATTGTGAGAGTTGTGGCTCTCCTGGGGGAGCAGGAGGTGACAGTGCTGTGTGCTGCTGGGCTCCCAGCAAACCCCCTCACCAAGAAAGGCAAATACATCAGTTAGCAGGACAGTGAAAGCTCTGCTAAATGACTGTACCTTGCTACGATAGTCTTTGTGCATGTCAGACTTACAGGTTTCTTTCGTGGCCTTGACAACCTGCAGCTGAAAGTACCACTTCATCCAGCAGCCTTGTAGAAATTGTGGTGCGGTGCTTATGCCTGACAGTCACTGCAGGGTCACTATGGTGTATGTGAAGGGTCTTCAAGGAGTCAGTGGGAAGAGCAGTGCAGAGCAAGCATCTGGGTTTATACATCTTGAGTTCCTGATTCAGACTTTTTGCATATTCAGGCTGGCATTGCAGCAGACTGTTCAGCCTTGCACCATCCAGCACCCTCCAGCCATGTAAGATTTCTTTCCATAGCCATTAACCCTGATGCAAGAAGAGATTCAAGGGTACCTTTTCATTAATAGGGTGTGATTCCATTGCAATGCACTGCACAGTGTTTCTCAGATCTTATTAGATGCCAGACCTTACCTCAAGCATATCTAGCAACAAGTTATTTCCAAAATTCCTACTGCCCATTGAAGAATTCACACTTCATCAAAGCAAAGAGCTGGAACGAGCTTTTCATCTGCATTTCACATACTCAGATTATGCTGAAGGAGTTTGCCCTCTGCAGGGTAGTGAGGTACTCTTCCTTACTGCATACCAAGCCACTCTTCCTGTTTTGAAGGAAAAGCCAATCATCACTCCACTTTTTCCTTCTTGAGCACACTGTGAATCTGTCCTTCACATGCTGTTGCATTCTCAAAGTTTGTTTCCTGTTGAGCTAGTTGAGACAGAAAATACTTTTCTAAAGATTTTGATGCAACATCTTCCAATATGGGAAGCTGGAAACACAACCATTATTTCTTAAGGATTGAGAAGTTAGAAACTGAAGAAAAGCTTCTCTGTCATAAAACTTTTTAATATCAGTAGCTAATACTTGTGATTCAATGCCCCATGTGCATTTCAGTCCAGTTTTCTTGATCTTTATAGTGAGTGTGTTTAAAGAGGAGACTTTTTCCAATTTTAAAAAGCAAAAGGCCATCTGTGGCTTCCTAATGCTGTTTACAAAACTTTTTTGTCTGTGCTGTGATTGTCAGGAGCTGTATTTATTCACTGCTCACTCTGTGAATTAAAACATTGAGGCAGCTCCTGACATGCTTCTTTCAGTGCATCCTTTTGGAGTGGATTTTTGGTTACCATAGGGACCAAATCCAAAGGGCACACACCATTCAAGTAAATGTTCCCTGATTAACAACTTGGAACTTGTCCCTTAACTGTTTTAATTATCCATGATGCAACTTGAAATGTAGTTTAAGGTATGCAGTCTGTTAATTTCAGTATCTCAGTTTTTCTTAAGATGCCATTACAGCAGCTTCAGAGCTGGATTTTGACCATGCAAATAGGAGCGATGTGGGAGACCTCATTGCTCCTGAGCCTGCATGAAAATCTCCTCTTCCAGTTTTTCTTTGTCTTAACCCTAGATCCTCAACAAAGTTAATGGAAAGAGTAGTCCTGCATAACTGCCAGTGAAATTGAGGCAATTTGGTAACAGCTAAACATGTTGTTTAAGACTAGTACCGTGCTGCTACTAAATCTAATAGAGAGGGATCTGTCTGGAAGGCTCCTCTGTGTGCCTGGGGGTGGGGAGGAAGGGCAGAAGAAGGCTGCAGAGTTGCAAAGCACTGGCCCCAATTGACAAGCACTGAGTCTCAAGCATTGTTTTCCCAAATGTTGAGCATATTAGCATTAATGTGACAGCAGTTACTGAACTATGAGGGCTGGACTTAGCAAATAAATAGTAAGATAGGGTGTTGCTGATTTGTGCATGGTCAGTCACTCCTTTCAGTTCTTGTTTATCCTGAGTCATCTTGCAGCAGAGCTGTCCATTCTCACAGCTCCAGCCGTGGCATCGGGTATGGAAGTTAGTCAAGTCACTGAGACTGTATCTGAACAATTCTGTTTGCTGCCCTTTTGTATCTTTCAGTTCTGACTTTCCTGGGCCTGAAACACAGCTTTGGTACTTCAAATACGGATTGCACACAGACATAATAGGTCTTTTTCTGCAGTCTTTTGACATCCAGTAAGGACTACTACATATTTAAATCCTTGAGAAATCATTACTGCTGTCTTTGTTACCCTGAAAAGTTAAATGGCAGAATTTAGCACTGAGCCTCTTAAACAAAGTGTGACATGCTGGAACAGTGGGTCTGGCAGCCACAGAGCATGTGGGGAACAGGCAAGTGTTGTGTGGAGATGTATGTAGGATGTTGAGGTGATGTAGTTCATATGAGTAGCACTTGCCACATTCCAGAAAGGAGATCGCAACATGATGTGATCTTTCTAACTCCAATTACAGTCTCTGACCTTTAGGGAGGAAGAAAACTCATTTGGGCTCTTTCTGCCTCTGCTGCAGTGAGGAATAGATAATCTTTTTCCCTCATTCCCTCCTTTTGCAAAAGCTTCTTGTGTCTGGCAGTGGAAAGCCATGGTGAGAACCCAGCATGAGCGCTGCCCCTCTACCTGTTTTCTTGCATTGCCTGATTCAGTGTCGTTTTTCCGTGGGTATGCTGAGCCTTGGCCAAGGCTCTTTCAACACACCCGACGGTGACAGTGAGCCAGCCAGGAGAAGAAGCAGCAATGTGCCACCCATCCTAGGCAGGAGTCAGTGCCTGCAGCCTGTAGGGTAGGGTATGAACTCATCTTGATTAGCTTCAGTGGTGTGGGTCCATCAGCACTTAATTGGCTGCCAATAGTTTCCCTAATGAGGGATGATGGATGGTGCTCAGGGGCCTGCTGGAAGGGGCAGTGGATCAGAAGCAAGGATGCGTGCAGGAACTCAGCTCTCACCTGCAAAGAACATAGGAGCTGAGCAGCACAGCAGCACTGAAGAGCCTGAGCACAGACAGCTCCTCTTTTCCTTGCATCAGGACAAGCATCAGTTATCTTCCAAGGCAGAGATGGGAATTTCTGTAACCTTGCATACGCTTGGCTGGTTAGAGTAATCATCTCCTGTTCCCAGCAGAGATGATCTGGTGTTTGAGAATGTTCTTTCTTGCCTCTTTCTGGTTTTGGTTAATGAATGTGCTTTCTCAGCCAGCCATTGACTTAACTTCTCCAGGCTGGAAGGTCTGAAAGGTCATTTGCACTCCCCCGGAACAGTCTCACGTTCTGATTTTACTTTAAATGAATCTTTGGGAGTTTGGAGTTCTCTGATGTCATTTAAAAAAAAATAATAATAATAATCAAAACTTTCATAAGACTGTGCAGATGAAACAAAATTGTTGTCTTAGCCCACACAGGGCATTAGGCAGCCTGGCAGATCCCTTCCTTGTAGCAATAAGAAAAGGATTTGGCATTTAACCTCTTGAAATTAAACCAGAGTGTGAACTTCAATAGTTCAATCTTATCAGGGCTTTGCTAGAATAACAAATTGTGAAAAAATGTAATCGTGTCTCCAATGTGACCTTGGCAGATCTGCCTCTGTGATGTGAGAGAGATTAGGTAACTCTAAACAGATGTCTGTTTATTTTTAAAATAATAGTTAATTTTTTTTTTCCCATTTTGTTTGCACTGCCTGTGAAAGACATGACAGAGAGAATTGTGGTCTGCATGGAGCTCTCTATAACAAGCTGCTCTATTATGTGGAGCGGTAATTGCTCTTGGAGGTTTGAGTTATTGATCTATTGGTGGGGGTTCAATTTCAGTGTAAAGACTCATGTTCATTATTTAATTGGAGTGATTAATAACTCACTCGCAGGCGATGGGAATTGATATGGATTTGAAACAGCAAAAGTAGTATATTTTCTCCTGTAATGTAGTCGTTGATGGTTTCTTATGTGCCATTGTTTGACTAATTAGAATTGTAAGAATTCTTGGTATGTAGCAGTTTCGTGTGTTTAAAAGCTTTCATCTGGAGTTGAGTATTTGTGCTTCATGTTGGGGGGTGTCTTTCTAATAGCTTATTTACCTTGTTGCTTGTCTGTCCTCAGATGGGGAGTACAATATGCCTTCACACATAAAAAATCCAGAACATAAAAAGACAAAAATACCTTTAGTAAGTAACTACAAGAACCTTTAGAAACATTTTGTGGCCGGGGTGATAGAGTGGCTCCTACATCACCCTTTTTTAGGCATTTGGCATCTGCTTAGGAGCAGCGCTGAAGAGGTTTAACCCTGCAGCGTTTGATCCACCATTATAGCCCTAGATTAAAAGCCTGTATGAAACTTTCAATCTCATTACAACACCAGCATCCTCAGTAGGTGCCTTAGCTGCAAATCCATTTTCAGCTTTGCCTTGAAATGTTGCCAGCAGCAGCATTGCTAGGAAAATGCAGTGTGACTTACTTTGGGGGGATTTGAATGGTGATCCTTCTTCTTTATGGTCTGGCCCCAATCCTTGTGTTTGGCACCCATTTTCATTCAGCTCCTGCAGCTTTGCAGTGTCGTCATGCATGCTTACAGCTAACATGCCTGGATAGAGCATGGAAAGCTCCCAAATCTCTAGGAATAAAACATCCCATTAAAGAACCATAAAGCAGCAAATCAGCATCAAGTCCATAGGTCTTAATGCTGTTGCTCTCAGGTTGTAGGGGAGGGGGCGAAATCTTTCTGTACTGCAAGCTTTTGTAACAAAGGCTTTTATCTGCATAGCTAGCTAGGGAAAACATTTAGTGTAGTTTGAATCTTCTTTTTGATTTGCAGAGTCCAATCAGCTTTCCAGTGGAAGTTCAGATTCCTATATGGCAAATTAATCCTAATGATAACAGACCTTTTCTTTTTGATTAACATTCACAGACATCTTGGTATATATGAGAACCACAAACTGAAAACACTGATCTGATTGGAAGTGTTTTAATTTTAAATAAATGTTTATTTAAGAAATCTCCACAACTGAAGCTGTAAGTACTGGAGTAAATGTAAATTTGCCATGCTTGAGTTATCAATCGGGTGAGAAGCTGTAACTGTACTGAGTGGAAGGAGCTGGGCTGGAGTGGTGGGTGCAGAGCTCTGGAGGTTCTCAGGGCATCTAGAAACTCTTGGCTGCATCAGCATGGCTAGGGTGGTGGTGGCTCATCCACAGACAGAGCTGGTGCTAAGGAGCGCCCAGAGGATGTGTCCATGTGGGTGTAGGAGGAGAGAGAAGCTCTCTCTGCTCAGATATGTTTCTAACATAAAAATAGTGGAGCGTGTCAAGCCTGCTCTCTCAGGAGTCACTGGCTTTGTGTTAAAAATGTGAGATGCTTTCCTTCTCATGACATTATGAGAATGGCTTGAAGATATTTTACTTTTAAACTTGGGTACTTCAGAAAGGAGGAGGCGGCAGGGAAGACACCCTTGGAAGTTAATTTTGAGGACCAAGCTGACAGCTTTTTGCCACTGTTGCTTTCTTCTAGGTTGAAAAGCTGAAGGCTTGTTACAGCCCCAGCATACAGCAATCTAGCAGGTTAAATGACTTGGGCAACACAGTTTATTAAAACTGGCAAGTGCTCGCTCCAGTTCTCTTCCTGATAGTCAGGGCTGTCTGGGAGAGTAATTGATAGTGGCAGCTGTTCAGAGGGAGTTTCAGATTGCGGCAAGACGATTTGACTTGACAGACAGCTCTGTACAAATGAACGGAGTGACAGGGACTGAATCCAGACCGGGCTGAGGAAGGAGCTCCCCACTGAGCTGCTGTGGTGCTGGGTGACAGGGGCGGGCTGGGGGAGCCACACCAGGAACAAAGACCAAACCCTGAGCCAGGTGTGAGGGCTCCTGCGTCCCCCAGTTTACCTTCCGCTGTGAGAAAACACTGCAGTTCTCTGTGGAAGATCCATCAGAGGCCTGTGATGTTCTGAAGAGCCTGTGTCACAGAAGAACATTTGTTGACGTGACCTAACGTGTGCAGTATGCTGCTGTCATGACAGAAATTTGGCCTTTGCTTTGAAATACTGTTAAAAATGGTTCCCGTTACACACCACAGAGCCTTCCAGGCAGTGGTTTTATGTGCAAGTTCCAAGTCTTTTTTCCTTATCTTAAGCTGTTTTGCATTAAAATGGGAGGAGAAAGTTGGTGCCCCATAAGTTTGACAACCTCTGTATTGTAGCTCTGTTTGCCTTACCTTTTCTGACCAAACTAACAGTTCAATGTCTTCAATAGTGCTACCCTCCTAAAATGCAATGAAAAAGCCATCCATATAAAAGCAAAAGCCAGCTGAGGATAAAGAATTAGCACTTAAATATTGATTTTCACTTGTAAGAACTCTGCCAATGTCAGTACTATCATTGCCAATGCAAAATGCTTCATTCTCTCTTGTGCTTATATATGTTGCATATCCACAATAGATGCAGCACTCTGAAAGCTCAATTTAAAAAAAAAAAAAAAAAAAGTTTGCTGAAGTTCATTGAATACTCTCCTTTAGTTATTTCTTTGTTTCGACCTACTGCTGTAAAATCATGCTCTTCTGTACTCATTCTTCATGCTGATGGTACAGAATTCATCTCTGGGACTCATCAACCAAGTCTAAAATACTCAGCCTCTCACCACATGTCCCTGTAATTCCTGTGGTGATGCTTTTGCAGCGTTTCTTGCTGGAATTATAATATGGAGCAGGGTTCATCACAGCCAGCCTGGTTTATGTCTGTTTTCAAGGATGTGTTCAGGGTGGATAGATAGGCTGCAGATGGTGGTTGTTGTGTTTCTTGGGAAATTGCCATTGGTAAAGATGTCATTGATGGATGTAGGAGCGGAATTTCTTTCTCACATCACCCCATCACCCTTGCTGTTTGAATACAAGGAGGGAGACTGCAGAAAGATGTCTGAATGACTGCACTTTTCTAGAAGAGACAAAGGAAAGGCGTGCAAGCAAGATTAGATTATTTCCAATCACATTGTACATGTGTTGACAGTCCCCTTTCAGCAGCAACCAGCAGCTTGCAAAGACCAAGAGGCAGGGCTGGAACTGCTGTTGCCCTAAGTACTGTTTGTATAACACAGTAACTGCTTATTGGAGTTCTCAAAGCAGCCTTTACATGTTTAATCCCTTGCACTTGAGCTACTCTTAATCAGCTTGAAAGCAAATTCCTGTAGCAGAAAGGTTTAATTTGTGTCTGGGACTTTCTGTATTGTATTTAGCCTGCAATGCTGTGTAGTTAGACACTGGCAAGCCTACCACTCTGTGCAGCCATGTGGATGGGCAGTGCATGTTTATTCCAATCACAGATTTTGAATTCACTGCAGTTTCTGATGGCCTTTCAGGTTCAGGTAATTCCTTCTAAAACACACCTTTTACTGCAAGTTCAGCTGTCATTGACTTTGGGATTTCCCTTAAACTTCAACTCTTGTTTGCACAGACTTACAGCAGCAATAGTTAAGTGTCTCTGCTTTTAAAAGTTGTTAAAAGTTTACATCTTTACCAGGTGAAATTGGAATGGGATGTAGCCCACTACACAGGTAGGCTGAAATTTTGCAACACTCCAAGTGACAAATTGTTTTATAAAGGAGGCAAAAATTACTAATCCCAGGTTGTTTTAATTTTTCTTATTAAAGCAGTTTCAGCCCTTTCTTGCCTGTCTCTTGCACTCTGTCATTGTTCATCCCCCTGAGATCAAGACATGTTTCACTGTCTGTTCATTTAAGAAAACCTCTCAATGGAAGAAGTCCAAAGTGTTTGGTTAGAAAATAAACAAAGTTGGCATGTTGAAAAGGGGTAGTGGTGGGGAATGGCAGATGTGATCCAGCCTTCCCATAGCGTGGCTGAAACATGAATCATTGCCAATGTCACATTTCCTGTGAAGGCACGAGCTGAACTGACATGCGTTCAGGTTTAATTAAGGTTGAATTATTGGAGATGACTGTCAAGTCTTAGGCAAATTGGCTCAGCCTTTTATCATTAAGCATGAAAATTACTCTAGGACTTGGTAAAAACAAACACATTTTTACCTCTAGAATGTTTCAGTTTGGTCTGGTGGGTCTCTGCTTTTGTCAGGACAGTTGTGCTCAGCTCCGTGGTTCCATCTGCTCAGAAGGGCTAGATTAGGAGCCACAGTAATGTCTGAAAGGATCTTGATGAAACATGATCCAGCTTACACAAAAGGTTATATTTGGCTTCTTGCCTTGGGTTTTTCCATATGTGACTAGCAGTCAGCCTGATCAGTTGGAAGGAACTTGGGCATACAAGTTTGTAGTTCTTTAGGAGGTACATTCAAGGATCCTACACAGAAAATGCAGAGTTTAAGATTCTGATCAGAATAGGCAACATCCCTCATAAAATGATTAGCTTTCTAAGGGATTTCAGGGAAGGTAGCTCAGAGACCTTCATGTGAATGGAGAGGAAAGTCTTGGAGATTTTTGTGATAGGTATCATTATAAGGGCCTTGTTAAGTACCTAAGAAACAAGGTAATTCTAACCTTCAAAATTCATAGTTTCTAAAGTAGTGAGACATACGAATGAAACATATTTCCATGTGGGCATCTGCTTCCCATTGTGTCCAGATCTATTCTACCAGAGACTTAAGTGAAAAACCTAGATGTGAGAAATGCTCATTTTCAGGTTTGACTTTCAAACATCAGGAAGGTGCCAGTGCCTGGCATCAGTGTCTTCCCATCATTTCTCTTCATGATTTGTTCTGCTTTTCTTCACATTCCTTTCACCCATTGCAGCTCACTCTCAATCAGCCACGTAAAGCAGCTTTGCTCTCCTGTGGCACATCACAGCCTCAGAAGGGGGATCTGGGTATTTCCATTGTTGTGGAGAATGAAACACAGAAGTGTTTCAGTCCTGCAGCCCGGGAGGTGCAAGTTGGCAGCAGAAATGAGTCGTGTATCCCTAATACTAACTAATACAACCAGGCTGGCTGGTCAGTTCAGTCAGCGAGGGAGTGTGAGCTTCTGCTTTGATAAAATTGCAAATGAGAACTATGCTGAAGCCACAGGGAATCAATAGTTGTGCATAAAACTGGTCAAACAGCTGCTTGTAACACGGGTCTTTATTGATTTGTTTTGGATCTAATTGACTTTTTACTCTACTAACTTTTGTGGTGCCAGTGTGTTTTGAACATACACCATTAGTCTACATTGCCTATAATTACACAATATGAAGTTTAACTCTGTAGGAGGAGGCCTGTTGGATGGGAAGAGCTAATAGGCTCTCAGGAAACCTATGGTCAGGAATGAAATCCAATTGTTTTTAATGGTTAGCTCCTGAAAACAGTGGGATCTACAGCTGTGAACACACTTCCTCCAAAATGCACTGTGTGAGGATCCCTGGCTTGACTAGTCAATGACAGTTTTTCAGTTTTCAGCAATAAAATCTGAGGAAAAATTACAAACATAGGAGGCATTATAAAAATAATTGTGCAGAAGAGTGGTGAGAATTTGATTTTAGAAATTAATTCTTTGTCACTCTAAGTAACAGTGGAACCAAGTCTAGTTACTCCTCAAAACCAGGGTACATGTGATGCATTATATCATATTTGAAAAATAAATTAACTGAAATTAGCATTAGCTGTATATTGTTGTATGGAATAATTTAGGGCCTCCAGACATTGCATCAAATCTGTAAAGATGTATATGGTGATGGAAAGTACAGGCTTGATTGTACTTGCTGCCAGCCAAAGCACTGGTGTTCAGAAAAAATTCTCTTCCTGTTATTTGTGATTTTGAGGCCACAAGTCCTCAAACATCTTCAAGTGATAAATAACAGTTCATATGTTTCCATTCATTCTCTTTTCCATATTCTGACTTCACATATATGTAGGGATGGATGAAATGGTACAATGGTGAGAGTGCAAGCAGAGCCATAAGTAGTGTGAGTAGCTGCTGTTTATGCGCAGGAAGGAGAAGCCATTATATGGGCATTTTCTGAGGGCATGAGCTGGTGAGCTACAGGCTCTGATTCACCCCCTCTCACCCAGTGCCAGCATGGTGGTGCTTAAGCTGTCAAAGCTGCAGTAGCAAGGACTCTGGCCTTGCACAGGCTGCCTTCACAACTGCCTGGTTAGGGCATCTGCATGGCCAGAATTAGATTGTGGTGTATGTTTGTGTTATTTCCACACCTCCTACATCAGGAACTGGCTCAGTCCTTTGATGAGACAGGAGAATTTCAAAGGTGGAATTTGCTCGTGGGGGTGTTGGAAGCATCTTAATGAGTGTAGACACCTCTTACATGTCTGCAAGCCAGCTGAATGCAAACAGCCCCCAGCACGTTTGGGTGGATAATAAAAGCATGTATCCTAAAAGTCAGATAGAAGTGCTGTGTGTGCACAGTGGGGTGTGTGCATGTGGAACACATGGATAACACTAGTTTTCGTAACCCATGAAGGTTTTTTTGCAATTGTGGCTATGTGTGCACTCAAGGATACACAGATTATGTTGAAAAGGGAGTTGCAGTGGGAGTTGAATCACATTCACGTTGGGCCTTTTGGTTGTCATCAACATTTTGGTTACTGCTTGATCTGAAATACCTCTCCTTTCCTCCCTTTTCTCTTTATCCTTTCCAGCCTCTTAACTATTTGGGCTGCTTTTAGCTTAATTTGGAAAAAAAATAAATACTTATCGTCACAGAAGGAGTAATTCTATATGGAATTGTCACTCTTGGTGCATTTTGCAAAGTAGCAGCAATCCTGGTAATTTTGACATGCCATGCATACAGGAGTGTGCTATACTTATGGGTGAGTGGGACTACACTTGAGTGCTCACTGCACTTCTGACTGGAATTTTCCAGCTTTTGCTGTTCTGTTTTTTCACACAAGTGTGTGAGCAGGGAATGGCAACGTCACAGCTTCACTGCAGAGCTGTCCCATCCTCTGCTAGATCCCAGGTAGCCTCCTCCCCAGAAGCCAGGTGGGGTTATCATTAAGGATCACTGCTTGGGTCACAGAGCATTGTAGCTGGAGTTAAGCCTAAACATATTGCAGATTACCTTGAAAGAGCATTGAGAAACTTAAGTATCTTAATGATCAGGCTCATGTTCTTGAGTTCATTATTAGCCTTAAAACTTAAATTGAGCAGGAAATACTGTACCAGTAACTTGAGACATGTTCACACTCCTACTGTATGTAACCTTGGGATGCTAGAAGTCACAAAGCTCTATGTTCTTTGTAGTATTCATTCATTTAGTGACAACAAAGTCTTTTTACACACATGCTAGCAAGTACTGCAGACTAGCCAGTCAAGGACAGAGGAAGGACAGACACACATCTTGTAGCAGCACTGCTCCCACGAGCTGAAACATCACTTGTTTTTTCTTAGGCTTATGTTCTACCAAGCAGAGAAACAAATGCAGACCTTTCTTTGTTCTTTTTCTCCTTGCTCCATAAGGTCCCACCTTGAATGACAAGCCAGAAGTGAAAGCAGCCAATGTCCCTAAGGTGTCTGGGCTAGAGCGGAGCCGGGAACTGAGCACCGACGTGCCCTTCGCCCTGCCCATCCCCAGCCCCCAGCCAGTAGCTGCCGTTGTGACTTCCTCTTCCTCAGCGCCCACGTCAAGCGCCCGAGCGAGCCCACTGTTGAAGAAGGAGCCAGTGATTTCAGCACCAGCACCACCAAGGCTCACACCTCAGCCCCAGCCTCGGCCACAGTCACAACCTCAACCTCGGCCGCAGTCGCAGCCCCAGTTAATACCTGAGCTTCGGACCCAGCCTCCCAGTCACATCCCTCCACCTCTCAATTACCAAGTGCATCACCAGGTGGCCCACAACGGACTCAATAATATCAGGTATGGGAGAGGGACTCTTATCTCACCTTTATGCTACTGGTGGGACAAAACTCATTTCAAAAGGGATAGAAATTGCTGGGAGGTGAGACAAGAGTACTCTTACTGTCTGGATAAGATGCTCCATGTTTTGGTTATTGGACTTTATGTGCTGACTCCAGAGGCTGCAATTTCCAGCAGTGTTGGATAGCTGCTTTTGAAAATGCTCCCATTCTGGGAGAAAGGTGTGTGTAACTGGGGTAAAATTCTTCAAAGGTCTAGTTTCTAGTGGAATTTTGCACTGTCTTGTATGAGCTGGCCAGTTCTTGCCTTAGAAATTTAAGGTGATTGCAGTTTTACCAGTTCCCTTGTTCCATATTCAGAAAGACTTCCACTGAAGTTGAAGGTTTGTTCATAGTCATCACAGTTTTGTTGCTTCACGATAATTTCCTATACTGGAAGATGCTGGGCTTCTTAGAACAGGACTCTGGGAGGCTGAGAACTCAGCTTCAATCTGACATGGTCAGATGTAGTAGGAGGCTTAACTTCACAGTTCAAATTGCCTCCATCCAGTAAGCAGGATGAATGAAAATGGTGCAGAAAAAGAGTTTGTAGAGACAAGAGTTTAACCAGTAAACTGGAATCTGTGTAGGCTTTTTTGCTGGTACAAAAAAAGAAAACATACCTTGCCTCCCAAACCAGAGCTAAGATAGCTAAGCAAGATGAGAAGACTGATTTAAAACACAATATTCAGCTACAAAAAGGTCAAAATACAGGGAGCTTCCATTAATGTATATTTCATAGTATCCTGCATACTTAAGCTCTCTTGTAATTTTAACCTGTAAATGCCACAACAGTATAAATTATTAATATTTCAAACTATTCAAAATACCTCCCAGGTTTAGATTGCAACAAATACTAATATTGTGGGAATTATGCTCAAGAATAACTGCAGCAATACTGCCTTTAATCCCACAAAACTTAGGTCACTTACAGTGGAGTAATAACAATATAAGAAGATTTACAATATGGAATCATTATGATAATAATTTATGAACATGGTATGTGTGTGCATGCTTGTGTGAATACAACTACACAGCGTGGACAGCAGATACAACGGTCCCAGAATCACCCACTGTGCAACTCTGTGCACCCAGAGCACCAGAAAAAGAGTAATTGCATCATGTGATCACAAGGATGCACATGGCCATGCAGGGTCATCAGAGGTTAAATAAAAGTGCAAAATCCAGCTGGCTCTGTGGCCTTCATCTCTACCTCATAGATAGCTCTGAGAATTTTAACTTGGTCTCGTACCAGAGGAAATGTCATTCCAGGGGGCCCAAGCCCTGTCCTGCCCTGGTGGAGAAGTTCATTAAGATTCAGTGTCTCCACTTGCCATTATGAAAAACAGAAACATAAGCTTGAGCAGATCAGTGTTACACAGTGGGGTTGTTTCTGGTAGCGAATTTATTGCGCAGTTTCCGTCTAATAGACTGACTCTCTCTCTCTCTCTCTCTCTCTCTCTCTCTCCCCCCCCCATCCTTTTCTCTCTGCAGCCGGAGCAGCAGTGCTAGCAGTGCAACAAGCATCAGCCTCCCGAAACACCTTCCCCTCTCTCCGCAGATTCCTCCACACCATTCCTCCGGCCCGGCTCTGCCCCTCTCCATCCCTAATCTTGCTACCTCGCACTTCTCTCTCAGATCGCAGACCCAACACCAGCACCATCCGGCCATGTTTGCCACCCCACCCACGCTGCCACCTCCACCAGCGTTACCCACCAACAGCCTCGTGATACCGGGTCACCCTGCGGGTAGGTTCCCTTCTTCTTCCAGGGCTGATCTGCTGTGCATGCACTGGAGGGTGTTGAGAGATGGGCTACCTAGTGGGCAGGTAAAGTAACAGGCCCCTCCACAGGCAGCGTGCGCTGGAGCTGTCAGTGGGCTCATGAAACAGGTAGGAGACCTGGACATGCTTTACCAGATCAGAGATTACACAGGCAGTACTGTAATGTCCTAGAAGAAGTCTTCAAAACAAAATTTTCCCCCAGAAAATCTCCTTTTTTAGGGCATGAGTTGTCCAGTGTGGCATTCCACAGTCACAGACATTTTCTAGATTCAGGAAAGACTGATGTACAGTTTTCCATTCTCTTCTCTTGAATGAAAGCTGCTGTTGTTAGAACTGATTTGAAAAAAAACTATTTCTAATTGTCCCAGAGGTTGTTCTAACTGAGTGACAAGTGAGCAGCCCCTCACACCTACCCCCACTCTGATCCTTTGACAGGCAGAACATCCTGCCAGCAGAGCAGAATCATCTCTCTGGCAGCACAAGCCCTCAGTGTGCCCGTGGCTGCTTGGCCTTTCTCTTTGAGGCAGAGATAGCTCAGCAGACAAGCTCTGCTGTTCAGCTCTTGCATCCTTATAAAACATTTATTTTGTTCACCCTGGACCCCATTCTATTGTCACTCTGCCCTAAACGCCCTGATTACAGCTTATCCATTAGCCTACAGCTGTCCCTGGAAGAGACCGTGGCAGCTGGAGACTTCCCTGCAACTTCCATTTGCTGGGGCCTCCTTTTGATCTGGCACTTGACTCCACAACTAACTCAGCAGGGATTAAACAGGACAAGCATTTTGCAAAAAATATGCGCCCTCTGTTTCCTGTGAAGCCAGTTAAAAGAATAAGGAGAGAGCAGATCTGATGGTTCTGCATCCATTTTCTTCTTCCAGGAGCTAAATAATGTCCTGTTATTTGTAACTACTTCTTTAAATGAAAGAAAAGTGTGAATTGCTCCAAAGTGAGCTGTCAGAACGATGACAGACAAAAGTGCCTTGGGTTCCCAGCCAGAAGCAGAGCCCACACAGGCCAAAGCTGCTGGCTTTCACCGGCCCTGGCACCATCTAGAATTTCAACCACATGGCTGGGAAGATGTTGGCAGCGCTGTGGGAGACCTATTCATTGCTTCCTCTGTTTAAGGCAAAGGGCTACTGTGATGGAGACTTTGAAAGTATTGCAAAAGGAAATAGCAATGTGTGCACTAAAAGCATGATATTTCAGTCACTGAAAGCAAGTATGTTTTCACCATTAACTTCAGGAGGTGTAAGATCAAGTGACCTATTCACATTCAGCAGCTTGCCAGGAAACAGTAACGGTCTTGCTCCTACTAAAAGGATTTCTCCTGCAATTTAAGCAGGAGAAACCTACATTAGTGCAGGGAAAGGTCTGGGCGTCTAACCCTGCAAACAGTGAAATGCCTCTTGTCTGCATTATATGAAATGCCTGCAAACTGGCACATCATAAAATCAATACAGAGCACTGCATAGCCAGGAGCTTCTGCTGTCATTCACATAGAAGTTTCTTAAAAGCAAACAATACTGCTGAGTAGCCCTGAAGAGCTAGGATCCAGCTGCTGCTAGCAGCATAGTCCTTGCTGTGCCATTGGAGTGCAGGTGTGCTCTCAGTAAAAGCACCAGCTTAGAAAAGCCATCAGAAAGGGTATGGCCCTTTGAAGTCTCTCTTTTGTCATCTTTTTGTCCCACCACTTTGGAGGAAAACATGCTCTTCTTGCACATTTACTTTGGCACACTTGTCACTGATACTGAGAAGAGAAGCAGAGCTCAGAGCTCCTGCATTCACCGATGGTACAAATTCAGGTCTGTGAGTAACAAGAATGCACTTCTGGTGACATTTCTTCCCTTTGAAACCTAAACCTTATACAAGTAACCTAGGAGCAACCAGTGTGTGGGCTGCTGCCCTCTACTCAAGGGCACCGAGGCTGGCCCTGATGTCGGATACACAGAAGGAACAGTGGTCTTTGTTTCTTCTCTGCAGAACATGAGGGTACCTACCAACATTGGCAGGATTGACCTTTTTCTGCTGTACCCACCTCATGTACACACAGAGCAGTAGTGTTTGGGCATTCAAAGGGCTGCTCAGTTACTCTGCTCCTAGTTATGTTAACTCCTGGCCAGACATGTGGGATGGGCTGTTGCTGGTAGGCACAAGAGCTTAGTTCTCATCCTAACATTGCCCTGAGCCCTTCATGGAGCTGGATTATTTCTTGGCAGTCCCATCCTTACTATGAAGCAGCCACTGCTCCCAGTGCCACACCACTTCTCCGAACATCTCTGGGCCTTTTCCTGACAAAGGCCAAAGCTGTGGTACAAGGCTATGAGCTGGAGCCAGCTGCAAATCTATCAGTCTGACTTCAAGTCTCTTAAAGAAATTGGATATCGGAGCACTTACAACTGCCAACTCGCTTTTATCTCTCCCTCCAGAAAAGTGGATTATCTTGATGCTAACAGAAGGATTCAGTTTCTTTAAGTCATGCCAGATTTAAATGCGTAAACACACACATATGAAATCATACTCATATTCTCTAAAGAGGTTAGGTTTTGGATGTAAGTGCTTCCAGCCCAGGGTTTTTTTTGTTGTTTGCTCGCTCCAAGGAGAACCCATTACAGACTTTTTGCTCCAGCGCTTTAGGCTTCAGTATCAGAAGTATTTGTACTTTCTGCTTTTGTATTAATTATTATAAAGATTGCAGCAGTACAGAGTATCTGCTCTTAGCAGATATTTATTACTGGAAAGCAAATTACTTAGGCACTCAAAATCTGCTTTCAAAAGTGACTTCCAGTAGAATGTAGGTTTCTAAGTGGTAGTACACACTTGGAAATTCCTCATCAGAGTGCCTGGTTTTTTAAATCTTAACCATGTCACTTCAGAAGGTTTAGGCACTTCTAATGTTCATCTAAAAAATTTAGGAAATGCCTGCAAAACATGAAATATAACTTTAAAGCTCATGTATTCTTTTGCCCCTTTATATTCAGTGCTGTAGTTTTAAAGGGGTGTTATAGTAAAAAAGTTCAGTAGCAAGTAGGTCAGTCAGGAATGGGTGTATGTCATCCACAGCTGATGACACAGGTGCTCTCAAATCACAAAACATTACCATGTTGGGCGTTTACTCCTGCTTTAAGTTCTTAGGCAAAATCACAGATGGATATATATATACCAGCAGATATTTATTTATTTATACCAGCAGATATTTATGGGGAACTAGATGTTTTACCTTACTGTCCTCAGTCACATCATTTCTAAAGTGCTGGCCAAAACCATGTTCAAATTGAATGCACATTCTTCCAGAGGAGGATACTGAGAAGAGGCCACATGTCATAAGGTGGAACATTTGATTTTCTGCTGTCATTGCAACTGTCTTGAGATCTTCAGCCAGTTCAGTGTTTCTCCTCTTCCCCCTGATTCCTTCCCCCTATTTTCTCATAGGAGAAAAACCTGGAGGCAAAGACAAAAAATTAACAACTGTATCAGTTGGAATTTGAGAAAAGGACTGCTTAGTATTTAAAATCTCAAAAAATATTTGCGAACAAGGCCTCAATTTGTAGGGTGGATGTTCCTGTGTGCATGTCCTGGGGCCGAGAAGGGGGAGGGTGACACAGGGACCTGTTGAGAAATGGTCATCCAAGCAGGGAGTTCCCAGGCACCCAAATCCATTGTTATCTCATTGCATTGTAGATCGTGTCAAACTTTTACCTCTTAAGTACATTTATGTTAGAATGTAACACACATTTTAGGCCCACCAGCCACTGTCAGTGTACATGTGTGCTTCTGAATTGCAAACCTCCAAAGGAACCAGGTCAGTATTGCCCATTTTAAAGCAAGCCATTGTCCTTGAGGGTGCTCCCCAGCATCTTGCTGGTGTGGCAAAGTCTGGCCACTTCCAGACCAGAGCCCCGAGGTCCCTTCCCAGAGCCACCTCGGTGCCATGGCCACCAGGTGCTGGGGAGGAGGAGTGTCCCGTGGGAGCGGTGCGGGGTGGCGGGGCCGGGGCGGGGGCCGAGGGGATGCTTGCTGGACCCCCCTGATGTTTTCTGCTGTGATGACTCATGGTGTTCTCTCTTGCCTTTAGATACCAGCCTGTTGATATCATTCAACCAACCAATCATGTATTGCCAGCCTCATTCGGGGATTCTGATTGGTACTTTGTCACAGGCATCTCTCTTACCTCCACCAATGAGTCCTCACGTAGAAAACCACCACAGCATGACCTGCAGAAACAGGGAATGCCAGGTGAATATTGACTCTTTCTCCTCCGTCTTTGTGGTACTCACAGGCCCACGGGCCTCTGTGTCTTTTTTTTTCTCTCTCTCTCTCCTCTAGATCACGAACTGCTCAGGCAAGAGCTGAACAACCGGTTTTTGGTTCAGAGTTCGGACCGGGCCGCTGCCTCACTTGGCCCGGTGCCGCTGCTGAGAGCGGAGTTTCACCAGCACCAACACACGCATCAGCACCAACACACCCACCAGCACACATTCACTCCTTTTCCATCCAGCTTGCCCCAGACGCCGCTCATGCCGCCCTCTGCACCTCCCATGGTGCGTACCCCAGCCCAAAATGTGAGGATAAGTAGAGCATCTCTGGTCAAAAAGCCTAACCCACTCTTGTCAAACAAAACCCAGTCCTCTTCATTTCAGCCAGGTGTGCTTTTCCTGCCCTTCTGACCTGGAGGCCTGGAGAGACAGGCCCAGCACTCCCAAAGGGATCCCCTTTCCACCCAGAGCCTCCACACTGAGCTTCCAGGTCCCCCACACTGCTACCCATGAGCAGATATTGCACCCATTAAACAAGTCCAGGGTCCCTTTAGTTTCCCTTCTTATGTGTCCCACCATGTATTTCTGTTCCCATTTCCCCAGAGCCAGCTGCCTTGACACACCAAAACACACCAACAAGGACACCACGAGACTGGTGGCCTCCAGTAACAAATGCCATCCCCACAGCTCTTTGTTGTGGGACAAACCATACTTGCTTACGCAGAGCTCTCACCATAGCACAGCATCTCATCTGATACGAGTTTTGTCCCTCTTCCTCCTAATTCCCTAATCTATACTGATTCTGGCATTTATTAGTTGATTACATCAATAAGCACTAATTTGTGTGTGGCTGGTTCTGAGAGAGATCCTCCTCGCCATGTAGTAAGCATTAGTATTTTGCCACTGAATTTGCTTGTAATACAAAGCACTTTTGACTTTGCTGCAGCTTTTACTAAATTAAGATCTGCTACAAAAGGATTTTGTCAGTACTTTAAAACAAACTCTCTTTCTGGCAATTACTTTATGAGACTGAAAGAACAAGATTCAGCTTTCTTTTCCCCTCCCAGTTTCACACTGTGTCCAAAATGTAGAAACAGCCCTCTTCTGCTAAGGCTAACAAAAGCCAGGAGTGACAAGCAAAAGCAGCATTTGGGAAGCTCAAGGAGCATAATGTTTCTCACTTTTCTTTCCCACTGCTGACTGCCCCATGACATTCTTGGGTTGTAATCTGCTCAGCAGTGAGACAATTCAAAGTAGTGACAGCCACCGAAAATCCAGCCCCAGGTGTTTGCTAAATGTACTCATGTGTAAACACCTTCCCCTCTTGTTCTGTGTAAAGCAATCTTGAAACTTTTCTCAGGAACCTCCAGTTATTTAAGAATCCTGATACCTGATCCTGCAAATGGCCCCCTCCCCCCGTGCCCATTGATGTCAGCCTTCATAGCAAAAACAGCTTGCAAGGCTCTTTTGTTATATTTCACTCACATCTTCTTATATTCCACTAGATCAGATCTACTAATCCTAACACTAGAGAAGAGTGTTGAAATTTACAGCTGCATGTGTTTGGTAATTTATGGTATTTACACTGGAGGGGACGTGGCTCCAGTAATAACTGTAATTAATGAAATTACAAATATACTCTCCTGCACAGAGGAGTGTGAAACAACAGCTGACTTGCCAAATAAGCAGCCTTTCCTGGGGTCCTACAGTTCCCTTCCCTGCCTTCTTCCCCGCTCCCTCCTCCCCAGCAGAATGTACATACTGTTCAAAAATTGAATGTATATATGCTTTGATTTTGCTTCCAAGGTGGTACAGGACAAATGGTCGTAAAAATAAATATGGGGCAGAGACTGCACACATGGAGGTGTTAAAACCCCATGCTGAAGCGACAAAGGTTAACAATCAGCTTGTCTCTGGGGTGCTCTCTCTTTTGCAGAGGAGGGGGAATATACAGAAATTTGTGCATCTAAAGCAATTAAGACCTTTTCCAAACAATTTTGGCACCTACAGGAACCCAGAAAACAGGGAATGGGTTGCCCCACAGTAGATGTTTGGGTCGAATCAAAAACATTCCCTACCATCTAGTCTGTGATGCAGTTCAGTGCTCCCGGAGCAGATCCCAGACCTGAAGCTGAACTTCCCTGCATTTCGCTACGCTGCAGATCCCAGGGCTGTCCTCTTGCTGGTGAAGGAACCTCTTCACACAGAGCCTGCAGTCAGGGCTCTGCAGTGAGACCTGGCACAGCCCGGGGACTCCTGCTTTTCCATCTCCATTAGCTTGGGGAAATCAGCTCCCTGATGAGAGAGGATGGAATAACCAGTCAGTTCTGCTCTGTTAAATGCTGGACAAACAGGCCATGATTATTTGTCTATGTTGAAATCCTGATGTGTCTGCTACTGCTGAAACCAAACTTACCTGTTTCTTTTTTTTCTCTTTTCTTTCCAGTTTGACAAGTACGCTCCCAAATTAGACAACCCTTACTTTCGACATTCCAACGTGAGTGCTTAACCTTCCTAGGAGCTGTCTGTTCATGGTTCTGCTTGCTCTTCTTTTGCTTGGTTTTTGATTGATTGGTGGTGTTTCAATTCATTCATCCCTAAAGCTCTTTTTCTGTCTTGATTTTTTTTTTAAGGTACAACCTTTTCTTTGGGCTTTTTTTTTTTTTTTTTTTAAACCTTTGTCTACTGCGTTTTTGCTGCTGTGGCTCTTTATTGCTGTGCCTGGGATGGCAGGGAATGCGCAGGAATTGCTAAATCAGTGGTCACTGCAGTATCTTTGCAGCTGGTGCTTCTCACAGTGCAGCAGCCTGGAATGCATGGCTCTTTCACAAGATTTTGCTCAGGTCACAGGAGTAAGTCAGACTGGTGGTTTCTTCCTGGTGCTCCCCACTGCTCCAAAGCACAAAAAACTACATGTTTTGGGACTTGTAAAACTGCTGTATGTGCTCAGGAGAGGCCTAAGCAAAACTCAACCCAACCTTCACAACTACAAGGTGGTGTGCATGTTGCCTGTGGTTAGTGTGCAGTGCAACATCTTGTGGTTCTTTTTTGCTTTGAAAATTAAAGCAGGTCACATTTCAAAATGGGATCGATTTGTTTGCTACTGCAGAAAAACGCAAAGTTAAATAAAAACCCAGATTACTCTGATTCCTCTAAAAATGGTGAATTCTCTGTGCTTCCTGCAATAGTTCCACAAATTTTAAAGGCACACTTCTTCAGCACTACCTAGAAAATTCATCAGATAAGTGCATTTTCCAAGTTTTGGCTTTGCTCTTAAAGATTTTGAAAGCAAATTTAGTGTGTATTTTCACTGTGGCACTTGTTCAACACAATACTATTTTTGTACATGCCAGACTTGGCACCTACCTCCATTATTGTTCAAGTTGTCCTGTGACATAAGCATCTCTTTTTCTTTTGTAGTTCTTTCCAACCTATCCTCCAGCAATGCCTGGAATGCCACCCATGCTTCCACATTCAGGTCCCTTTGGGTCACTTCAGGGAGCATTTCAACCGAAGGTACAAACTACTTCTTCTGAAGGCTTTGTTCTTTTGCTGGGAGAGAAACTGTATTCAGAGTTGTGTCTCTGGTGATTTTGTAGCACGTGATTTAGCGAGCAGAAGTGCAGCTAGGGGTTGGAAGCGATCACCCCACAGATTTGTGAGCATCCTCTGCACAAAGCAGCAAATGCTTTTGCAGAAATTTTGTCTTGGCACTACAGATTGTTCCTTGGAAAAGGATACAGTGGTTCACTTGGGAGGTCAACTGAAATTGGAGGAGAAGCATGCAGTCAAATACATTAGTTGATTGAAATATTTACAGCTAATAACAGACCAATGAGTCCCAAATCATTTTATAAATTTAACAGTATGAGATTGCAAAAGACAAATCATGTTTTTTCCCAGAGAAAAAAAAAAAAATATGAGAAATTGATTGTACAAGTGTGGGAACAATAGGGAGAGACTGCTATAAATGGGTAGAGCAATTTGAAGGAGCTGAATTTTTATTCCCAGCTCCAACACTGTCTGACCTTGGGCAAGTTGCTTAAATCTTCTGTTCCTCAGCTTCCTCATCTATAAAGTTACCTTGCAGTGGGTTTTATAAGGGTTGATTAATGCCTGCAAGCTTCTTTGAGATAGCGTGTTTGAAAGGTGCACTGCAACTGTAACATATCATTACAACTAGCATTGATTGGCATTTGGAAATGTTGCCATGATAACCACCATTTTCAATGAATTCTGTAGTGTGCACTGTTGGGTTTTGTTTGCTCCCAGATTTGTTCTTTTTATTAACAATTTCTAAATATACAGAAGCTGTAAAATCTCTCCAAACAAGAAATATGCATTATATCTATCTAGCATTTGTTTGAACATGGAGTATTTACTCAATTCGTAAAGTGACGTGTGTTTAGCTTCCTTACATATTGGGGTTTTAGAAATCTCTTATCTTGAACTGCATTTCCATAGAGCTCTGCTACTGTGTTAGAAGACTTGAAGGAGCAGCACTGTAGCCAGGCCACTTCTGTTTGCATTTGGAAGGTCATTTCCTTAAGGAGACCAAGCAAGGCTGTGGGGTGTGCTTCCCTCAGCAGTCTTCCTGAAGTCAGTGAAAGTCAGTAACTAACAACTGCTGCAAAGGAGGCCTTTTACAGCCTTCACACTTTTTTTTCAACGGAAGCTGGAGTATTTCCTCAGTGCCCATCCAATCCCTTACGTTATTTTAATTTCTGGGTACATTACAAATAGCAAAGTATCTAAAACAGCTCTTTTCAACAAGAGGTCTGTATGTGGTGGCTACAGGCATGGGAGAGGAGCTGTTGCATCTATGCAGAGGGAGCAAGAGGGACAGAACATGACCATCCCTTGATGAAGTTTGGCCGCCAGTGTTAATTGTTGCTATCCTTGCAAGGGATGCCAGTGGGTCCCTACAGACCCCAGCTCTCAGGGTGTTAACTTGATTTTCCAAGAAAAGGAGCTGCACAAATAAGGCGGAATTGGCAAAATTTTGCTGATACGATGATAGGTTTCCATTTTGCCATACAGCTACTGTTAATGAGAAGCTTCTAATACACCACTAGCATGCTCTGCTGGTTTCCATCTTCATCACTGAGCTCTTTAGATACCACCTCACTATAAAATACCATTAGACCAGCAGTTACAAAGAAAGAAAAAGTGAGCACAGACCTTTTACATTTTTAAACAGTTCTTAGTACTGTATTATAATTCACTTTTTATTTGTTTTAGTGATAGATACATAGAACATTTGCTAGCTTGAGTTTAAGCAGTGCAAGGTCAAACTTTGGTGCCATGGTTAATCACTAACAGCACTTGATGGCTGAACAGTGCTGTATTTACATGCAATCTAAATTTTAAAAAAAAAAAAAAAAAGAGGGATAGGTTGAAAAATGGATCTGCTTCTTTGTTTTCCAGTTTCCTACAGGAGACAGCTGAACTGCTGGGCAAAGCCACTCTAGTCATCATTACTGCATAATTTTTCCATGCTCTCTCCCTTTTGAATAAAGCCTTGATAATCACTACAGACCTGATGATTTGGTTTTGGCAAGATGAGTCTTGCACTTCTTGCTTTCCAAAGCAGAGGTCTTGGTTTTGTTTTTCCCTTTCCCGTGTCAGTTGCCTACAGCTGTGCATGTAAATCCACGGCACATAAATCCAGGCTGACGGTGAACTTCTCAGTGAGGTTCCCAAAGGCCATTTCTCACAAGCTACGAACTTGAAAAGGTCAGAAGTATTCCATTTACTTTGCTGGAGGAAGCATTCACATCTTTCTCCAGGGAACAAAGGCACAGGATGACACCATGCTATTAACATGTTGTGATCTTAAAGCTCTTGCCTGTATGATAGCTGTAACTTATTTGCCACCTTATATATACCTCAGCTGTCAGACAGGCCCTGGGAACACAGAGCTGCCTGGGGAGTTCAGTGACTTACCTACAGACACACACGAGGATTCTCTTTTTAATGTGTCTAGAAGTTACATAGTCTTAGACAAATTAAAATCTATCTTTCCTCCCACACCTATGATTTTACTCGTTCCTCGTACAGTTTGACTGTTTGAAATCATCTGTAATTTGACGTAAAATGTGAGTGGAATAGTCTCTTGGGGAGTGAGGTTTAAGCCCTCTGTACTCAGCTGCGTGGAGGCGCCAGGTGCAGTTGCTCAGGGAGTGGGAGATGGATGAATGCCAGAGTGAGAAAACGAACGAGTTCTTGGGGATCATCTAGGACAGGGCAACAGGTGGGATCCGGAACAGGGATCCATTCAATGAGGTGTTTAATTCTTGCTGGAAAATGATGGGATAAACAATGCAAAGCTATAAAAGACCCACAAGCACCTTCTAAGGTTTCTCATTTTGCTTTGTCGAAGCAAATAGATGGGCTGCTGCCATTGAAGCCATTGTGTTGCCCCAGTCAGAGAGGGGCCACAGGCCAGTAGGTGGAATATGGGACTAGGATGCTTGAGTCCTTCTGTTCCTGACTGCGATACTGGCTGCTGCCTGAAACACGGAGGGAGTCAGTTCAGCTCTCTCATTCTCTCTCCTACTGCCTGCCTGTTTTGTCTAAAGAATAAGCTTGGGGGGCAGGGACTGCCTTTTCCATCCACTTGCATACTGCATAGCACAATGGGGTTGTGATTTCAACGGGGCTGAGGGGTGCTGCTGTAATACTGTTACTGCCGCTAAAGAATAATAGATGACACAGTGGTTAAATGCTGTTGGCTGTCAGTAAGAGATAACATTTAGCACTAATGTAGCAATATGTGTGTTCAAAGCACAGTACAAACATGGACTAATTAATGCCGTTAACATCAGATAGAGATGTTAAATGTACCACTGGTATGATACAGTATTATTCATGCTCTATTCTTGTCTTTCAGACTTCAAACCCTATTGATGTAGCAGGTAGACCAGGCGCAGTCCACCATACGCTGCTGCAGAAGACTCCAGGGGTAGGCAACAATGTATAACCTTCCTTTCAGCTTCTCTGGATTTACAGTAAACACAGTGATTGCTCATAGAAAAACAAGAGAGTAGCTGTTGAGCAAATTGGTCTTCTAGAGTGTGAAAGTGCAGACAGGACTGAAGTTTCTCTTTCTGGTGAGACAATAGGAGCCTTCTCCAGTCGTGTATATAAAGGGATGTATTGACTTTTTTGAAGTCAGGGGAAATGGGGCAAGAACCCCTTCAAGGTCTTTCCACCTAAACATTGCTTGGAGAGTTTTATACACTCCATCTCAGAACAATTATAAGGCTCAGAAAGGCACTGAACTGTTCAGTTTCTGAATGAAGCTGCTTTGTTTACCATAAAATTCTGCTGAGTTTGGTGCAAGGAATGAAAGAGAAGTTTTAAGCCTCCTTTAAGTCTTTTAGGTTTTCCGTGTCACAGGGGACTTCTTTGGAACGTTGTTTTCTAAATGCTTTTACTTACTCAGAGGAAGGAAGTTCCCCACCTTTCTGTATATTGGCTAGGTTTAGAAAGACTGATTGTTTTATTTCTGCTTTTTCCATAGGTGTCAGACCCTTATAGGCCTCCAGTAAGAGTAAGTAAGGTTTGTGGGGGATTTTATATACCTATATATACACATATATACACGCACAAATATTATACATAGGTTTTTGAAATTGAACACGACCAGTAGAATATTTCAAGCTTATTTTTTATTTAAAGCAAAATGTCATAGTTAGCTCTTAACTGCTTCTGATTAATAATGTTTAGGTTGAATCCAAACCTTATTTTGCATCCATTTATATGCATTAATAGTTCACAGTATGAAATAATGGCCACAGAAATAAATTACTGTGAGCATGGACAGACATTCACCAGTGATCAGATTCATGGTGGCTGAGGTCAATATGTTTTATTTGTGCTTCTGATGTTCCACAAAAACACCCTGCATTGAGCACCACAGCTCAGCTGAAAAACAGTAGCTTGTTCAGCTGTGGCACTGCTCATCCCTGGTGATTGTTTGTCCGTACCCTTTTCCTCCCCAAATGCAAGTTGCCATAACAAGCACGCATGACTTACCCTGCAGTGCAAAAGGGATGAACAAATGGGCCTCTTTTCAGGAACAGAGCTGTTAACTATTAGTTGCTTTCTCTTCAGGATGGCATACTGTTCTTTGCTGCCATTCATTTCAGTTTTTGAAGGGAAGAGTGCAAGTAGAAAAGAACATGGCAGGGATCTCAGGGCTCCATGAGATGAGGAAGATGTCCCACATTCTTCCTTTTTGATTCTTTCTTAATTTAAACATCATCTGCCACAGTAGAGAAAAAAAATGTTGATCACCTATTGTGCTGTTTCAGTAATCAGCCTTTCTCATTGCTTAGCTGCCTGTTTGACAGTAAGGGAAATGAAACTTTCTATCTGATGTAGATTGCTAACGTATAAATTAATCTAAATTCTTGTGCTTTCCATTGCAGAAACCCGGGAAGTGGTGTGCAGTTCATGTACAGATTGCCTGGCAGATCTACCATCACCAGCAAAAGATAAAGGTAATTCAGACAGTTTCTGTAACAAAGCCAAGTCTTTTGGCTTATTTATTATATTTTAGTGAGTAATGAGCAGGAAGCAGTTACTGTTGGTGAATCTCAAGCTTGCCTGTATTGATTAACTAACACTTTTCAATCCTTTAACATTTATCATAGCAGCCATAAAGTTTATCTAAGGGCAAAGGAACTGGCTTGAAGGGTAGCAAAATAAGCAGGAGATGCTCAGTGCACAGCCAGAAAAAGAAGAAAGGGAGGGTAATTTTGCCCCAAATCCAATTTTTTTTTAAACACCATACATATTTAATGTCATTTCCATTCCATACTAGTACCTCCTGTGGAATATCCCTTTCAGAACCGAATTACTGATATGATGAAGAACATATTACAAAACAAAGAGCAGGCAAGTCGATGGATAGTTACTGTGTTAGAGGTTGTTTGGCTTTCTGCACTGCAGTGATGATGGGCATAGTGAAGGGGCTTAAGACTCAAGAGGTAACAAGGCACAGGTTCCCTGTGGTGCTGGAAAAGGCCCCTAGATCCCTGTGACAGGCAAAATATCCAATAATGGGGA
>NW_009953217.1:4078077-4104620 GCF_000747805.2 Chaetura pelagica
AGTAGGTGCAGTATAATTAGTGCCTCTAGAAGTGGTGTATGTCCATTAATTTTTTATAAGCAAATATATCATCCTTAAGCTATTGAGAGACTTACATGACTTAGATGCAGTTTGGACCATTCTCACTTCTATTGGGGAAGGATAAAAATGGCTTTTGGAGGCACCTCATATTTTTCTTTATCCTTCACCCCTTGTCTGAGTGCTCAGCTGTACTAGCTGCAGGAAGGGCATAGTCTAGGCACATCTATCTCTTTCCAAACTAAGGAAGCAAAACAGACAAGTCCATCACCCAGCTCTCAAGACTTCTGTCGGCAGCTTTCTGCCTGCAGAATATTGTTTGTCAGGCTGAGAGCACTGACTGATCCTGGGGTGCAGCCTACTCACTGTATCATGTTGCATGCTCCACTGTCTGTGCTGAGGGGCTGAGAGCTCACTTCAGACCTTATCCATGTGGATGAGGCAGGCAGCTGAGAAGCTGTGGAGCGAAATGGCCTTTCAGATGCTGTCAGAGCATGACTGCGGTACGTGACCAGAGATGCTGCTGTCACTCTTGCCAACACTCTCTGGCAGGGCTAAGCAGGGCTGAGCATGAACTCTCTCTCCTTTTCTTCCATAAAAAAAAAGAAGTGTATAATGAGATTGTTTTTATATCATTTGACAGCAAATGCAGCTGGATCCCCACAAGCTAGAGATAGGTGGTAAACTTGACCTGTTCAGCAGACCTCCTGCCCCTGGAGTTTTTCCAGGCTTCCATTATCCACAGGATCTTGCCAGGCCTCTGTTTTCTACCACAGGTAAGGGAAGATTGTAATTTATTGCAAAGTGCCCCAACCATTCAGTATATGTAATGTCTCGACAGCTACGTGTGCCTCAAAAATTGAAGCAGACAGAATGGTTCTTAGGAGTGTGGAGGCACTGGGAACTGTTGTGACTGGGGCTCCTGGGGCTCCCAGAGCAGCTGGGCTGGGCTGCCTCCATTCCAGGATCCTCTGCACATCACGGAGCTGCAGCAGTTGGCTCTTACATTCGTGTCTCTGCAGCTGGTTCTCATGTGCCTGATTAATAGGCTATAGAGTGATTTTTAAAAGCAATTTTGACAAAGCACTTGAAAATGTTTCCATTGCCCAGGACTGGAAGTAGCCCCAGTCTCCTTGGTTTTATATTTGCCATGTTGTTCTTTTCATCTCCTCCACTCACCAAGTTTCTGTTTGTTTTCTGAAAACAAGGGTTTTTTGTAGAAGGAAGACTTAAATAACGTCATTGAAAATATCACAGAAGGTGTATTTATGAAGTGTTTGGTTTTTAAATAAATTTTCCCTGTGTTTAGGAAGTCCAGCAATCCTTAAGACTTAAAATGGCGTAGTGAATTTAAAAAAAAAATATTAAAAAATCATTAAATACCGTTTACATTGATCAATTGCTTTCCAATGTGTTGGATAATTAATTGCAATTAATGTAATTACCAAAGTGGAGTAAGCTTCACTTCACTGTTCTTGATGGCTCTAACCACAGGAGACTGCAACTGACATTCTGCTTTTGGAGGTCACTGGTACTATTTCCATCTACCAAATGGTGGTTTTGTTCTCTTCCCAGGCCTTCACTTTCTCCCTAGACTTCTAGGTTTTAGATGCCAAAGTCTCTCTTCTGTATGTAGCTAATTGGCAACTAATGTAATTATCTTTCCTAACTGTTTTATAATGCCATATTGTGCTCTCATTCTAACTCAGTGCAGATATGGACATGTTCATCCTTGGTTCAACCCTGTTGAAATGAATGAGGTTAGAACTGTTATGAATTTTGTCCCAAACATGACAGAAAAGCAACAGGTGATAGTCAAGCTGAAGCCTCCACAAGAGCTGAATTCCTGTTGCAGATGCACGGAGTAGCCTTCAGGAGCTCCACTGGTGGTTCAGTTTGTCTTTCCACCCTTATCTGTGGATGGAAATTTGTAAGCATCCACTAAATGTAATCAGTGCTGATAGCAGCTGTACATTGTAGGATGCCACCCTGTATTTTGGAGTCTGTAAAAGTACTTTGATAGTACAGGGCCAAGATACTTATTCCATCTGCTTGGATGTGAAAGCACAGCTGATCTACAAGTCTTTGACTGTTTTCCTATGGCAGCTGTTTCCTTATCACTGACTCCAGTCTGTCCCGTCTTGTCATTACAAAAATTGTGTTTCAAGTACAGTTTTGCTACTGAAGGCCATACTGGGCAGAGTTTACCCTACAGACAGAAAAGCAGCACTCCAGTGGTATCTTTAGCTTTTTCTCTTAAAGATGCAAGCATGGCATGGCTTGCTTCCTCGTTCATAAAAGCAAGAGGGGAACTAGTATGGAATAGATACATTAGAGAAGGCAAATTAATAGAAAACTATCACTAGAGATAAACAACCTTACAGCAACTTGTCCGTGAGTATATTAATCACAACAGCCATCACACAGTAAATCTAGGTAAAGAGTGCTATCAAAGTGAACAAACATTGCAGCAGTAATATAGAGATGAATAAATCTTTTACTCTGCAATATCCGAGGCATTCTTTTCACCTTATCGAACAAGCGTGTGGTTGATGTGAATCATTGGTTCTGCTGCATTGCCTGGTTACTGCAGGAGACATGAGTTATCTTAGGGCCACCCGTCTTCAGGACGGATGTTCAGCTGCCTGGCAGACGTTATATTTAATAACTACCTGACAGCCTGCAGTGCTGCTCCTGGCTTTCTCCTGAGGATTTTTTATTATCAGCCCGTGTAGTTGAGTTTGTAAGCCGTCTCCTTTGAAGAAATCTCCCATCCATTATACACCTTCTGAAGTCTTAAAGGATTAGAAAGATGACAGTCTCCATCCGTCTTGAAGCATTGGAGCAGTCAGAATGTTTATAGATAACTCCAGGTCTCGTTGCTGTGGTCTCCCTTAAGTTTCCTCAACTCATTTTCTGGCTGCTTAGGTTTGTGGTGCCCAAGCTGGTGAGGGATGTGCAGTGCTGTCTCCTTCTTCAGTTTTATAGTTTGCTTGTGTTCTGGACATGAGTGTGTTTTAAAGTGACCATCTGTTGTTAGGCTCTGTCACAAGGAAGACCAGATCAGGGACTGACAAGCACCCCTGTAAAATGCTCCTTAGGCTTTGTTTGGGATGCAGTTTCTCCTGTGCATACTTATTTCTTCCCTCCATTTTCCCCCACTTTTGCTGTCACCTTCCAGAGTGTTTCCAGCACTTAAGATCTATGTTGGAAATGTGCATTTGATGTGGTTTGGGGATGAGGAGCAGGGACTTAACCAGAGTAGGTCTGCCACTGGTGGAAATCATTTGTATGGGCCACAGATGAGGAAGAAATCTTTGTGGTGAAGATGACCTAGTGGGAGGAGAAGGATCATAATACTTTTTCCTATAATAGAAAGATATCACTTGAGAAGGCAATGACTTGGTAAGTGAGCTGTTAGTGAAGAGCCCATGTTCATGCCCAGTATGTTTAGTGATGTTTGCTAGTCAACCTGTTACTTTTTCCAGGATTAAGGGAAGTTAACCTTTTACCAAGAAAATACACGAGGCAGGAGCACTGAGAAGCTTTCTTTAGGTGTTGGTCTATTTTGCACGTGACTTAACACGTCCTCGGTAAAGTGCTGCTTCTGTCATTGTGTGGAATTACTAGTTTCTATCAAAATGAGGCAGTTAAAGCACCAGGTATGGCAGGTCTTGCTTTCTGCAAAGGAGCCAAAATTGTGTTTGCATCCAGGCAGCATCAGAAAGTCACAATAGTTACTAGTTCTGCTTTGTTGGCAGTAGTGGAAGTACTGGTAGGGAGGAGGCACCAAATGGACGTTCATGGTCTAAACAGCTGGAGAGGGCTGGTGTTGTCAGTGCAGTAGTGGAGTCAAGAAACATTGTGTCATGCGCATATGAAACATAAATATTCCAAAGTTGACTTTTAAGTGCATCCTGAAAATCATCTGTACTCATTTTAGGGGGCGAAAGCCAGGCCCGTGAGACTGTCCAAACTCACTGTCATTTGCAGGATATGTGGGAGTTAATGTTCCTCCAAAAACCACATATCCCAGTGGCAGATGACACCAGTGCTTTTGACACTGCAGTCATAAGCCCCTTCAGGTTTGCGTGCATCTGCCTGTGAAGGAAGTGAATCTCTCATTTTCTGCTCTAAAATGAGAACAAAATTTTCTGCATGAGCCTGGTCCATCTTGAAATACAGGGCAAACTAGCTTGTTTCAGCCCATTCTTGCCCCTTGCCTCAGTGTAATGTCATCCAGCATGCTCAGCCATGGTGCTCCTTTTCCACAAGGAAGCGTGGCACCATGGCCATGAGCAGTGTCTAGGAAAGGTGAAAAATACCACAGGGGGAGCCTGTGGATGCAGGGACAGATGGGAGAGCATAGATGGAGCTCTCGTGGGAGGCATGATTGATGTTCCCTGCATGCCTGTCATTAACCAGTGTTTCATATAGACTCTAATCAGTCACTTCCGAACACCCTCTGTCTGGGCCTATAACCTGGGCTGACCCTATTTAATGTAAACACAAAATAATGACTGAAAATTCCAGACAAAGAGATTCACTTCCTTATAACTACAGGTGAGCAGGAGTGCTCAGAGCCAAGGTCTCCTCCTGCTTCCTAATGCCCACAGATTCCTTTGAAGGGCACTCCGAAATCTGGCCTGAGCCTACATGTCCGGCTCTTGAACACGATGTCTGGGACCTCTGTGTATGCAAGCAGTCACTTGCCACTGAACTAAAAAGCGACCTTGTTCTCACAGGTGCAACACATCCAGCCACCACCCCTTTTGGTCCTTCACCTCATCACAGCAGTTTCCTGCCTACTAACCATTTGGCAGGTAAGTGTAAGTAAACCCTGTCTTCACCTTCACACCTCTGACCCATTTCTGCTTCTCCTGTGTGATCCTGCCTTGAGGCACTTGTAGCACCAGGGGAGGGAGAGGTTTAAACTGCCTCAGGAGCCAGAAGCTAGCCAGAAGTCCTCCTGCCCACACCAGCCTCTGCTCGTACCAAAGGAGAGGGGCAGGATTAGCAGACCCTCTTCTGCCAGAGAAGAGGTCATTGCAGAGTAGGCAAGTCTGTCACCATTAGGACACTGCAGAAGAGCTGAAATGTGACCTCTAGAGCCCTTTAGTGCTGCTGAATGTGCCCAAGGAACCAGGGGACAAATATGCAAAGGTACCTCAAGCAAGCCACAGATTAAAATGGGCTCCTCCAGTACTGTCTCCCACCTAGAGAAATTCTTGGCTAGATTCTTGAGTAAAGTTCAGTGAACAGTTCCTGGCAAATTCTGCACATTTTGCCAGCCTTTCAGTTTCCTAATTGGCAGTAAGTAGAGCCTGATTTTCTCAAATTTCCTCATTTTAAAAGCTCACAAGCAGCTCATTGCCAATTAAAGTTCAAGCTCGGTTGATTAATGTTTTAGTAACACTCATCCAATCAGTAAATGTGGCATGCCACATGACCTAGTAGGCTTTTTTTTCTGTTGCAAATACCCAGATTTACATCAATTCCCGAACATTCTGTCAAAATCAACTGTATCTCTACAGAGTCACTCAACTACTTAATATCAATGGGGAAGGGCAAGGAGAGTAAATAAGTAAATAGCTGTTTGCCTGAAGATCCAAGCTATTTGTGCTTTTTGCCTTGACATTTTAAACATAAGGATATCCACGAGGAAGAGGAGAGCAGCACACCTCCTGTAACATGGCAGGTTAAAGACTTTAAAGGAACAGTCAAAAAGCCAGTGGGCAGAAGGAGGAGTTGTTTAGAGATGACCAGTAGGGAAGAAAACAAGTGCACTGGTACAATTTAACCCACAGCCATCACCAGCGTGCAGAAACCTGAGTCAGGTTATCCACTCGGGGGAACCTCTTCTGGTGAGGGGTACTTTTAATGAAAAAGAAAAAAAACAGTACCTTTTATATAGACAAGTGCCAGCACTGAAATAGTCAGATGCTTTACTGTGAAAGGTACAATTCCAATTTGGTCTCAAAGCATACAAACCTCTACCCGTTGTCATAGAAGCTCCTAAGACTATCCTGTCTGTCACTTCCACCATCACTGGGATCAAAGAAGCTATTATGGGAGAGGATTTTGGCATAAACAGGCCTGAGTTAGTTGGTGTAAGGATGCCTGTAGCAGTTAGCTTAGGACTGTCTCTGTGCACTATAAAAAGAAGGGTAGAAGGTTGTATACAGAAAGAAGAGTGAAACAGTGCATCCCCTCAGTATGCTGACCAAGGAGGTTCTTCCTTCGAGGCAATTGCAATGCTTCTGCTGTTAGTACTGATAAGGAAGGAGAGTTACAGCTCAGCAGCAGCCACCTAATTTCTGCTATTAGACCTTAATTTCTAGCTCCCCTCTGACTGGCATACAGAAGTTTATTTGCAGCACCTGTTTGCAGAGTGAGCACTGAATCCCTTCTCCATTTTAACATGATGGGAATTTTCTGTGCAAAGAACCTTGCAATGAGAAGGATCAGCTTAAAGTCTGGCCTAATCCTACTTGGATTCAGACCATTAAGAAGGGGAGGGGTGCGTTTCATTCTCCAACATTCTTGGCTAAATGCCTGCTAAATCCCTGTTTGCCTTTCCAGATCCATTTAGCAGGTCAAGCACCTTCAGCGGCCTTGGGAACTTAGGCAGCAATGCCTTTGGAGGATTAGGCAGTCATGCTCTGAGTAAGTACTGGCTGGGTTACTGCAGACAAACATCCCTTCCAGAAAAGCCACATGCTAATATTTACAGCAGCTGGTGGTAGTTTTTAAATAAGTTTAATTCCTAACCTCCATTCTCCTATCTGAAAACACTGCACCTAAGATTTCCAGGTCTCTGCGGTGGGAGCTTTTCTGCATGTCACAGACATCACTAGCTGTGCTCTGTGTCTCCTCACTGCTGAAGGTTGGTACCTTGTGTGCTCCTAGAGGGCTAGAGCTGCAAGACCCCACTGAGCTCTGGATCCCTATGGACATCTAAAGTAACACCCTTCAACAGCGAAGATGTGCACTGGAACAGCTATTGATATTTCTCCTAATTCAGTGTGTAGACTCCCTCTGTAGCCATTGTCTGAAGCTTAAATTACTTATATAAAACTATTTTACTTCAAAAACATGTTACCTGTAGGCGAGACATGCTTGAGAGCCACATATAAGAGAGCATGGTTTTGCATCTTGTGGTGCAACAGGAATCAGTCGAAGATTGATGGAGGAAGATCAAGTGACTATTCTAAAAAGCCTATAGCCAAGCCCCATTTTTCTACACACACACGCGCGCCACCAAATAGTCTGGTTTCTTTAACAAAAAAAGTCTCTGAATCCTCAGCTGCAGACAGCTGATTGCTTGTAACTAACCAGAAGTCAAAGTTTCTGCCAGTGAGGGGAGCTGAGGAAGAGTGTTGCTTTTATGCTGGAACTGTTGCTGGGGTGGGGGGAGAAGAGGGGCTGGCCATTTTCAGTCATGTCTGAGTTACTCAGATGTGTAGCTAAAGCTTCCTCTGTCAATAGCCGTAAAAGAGCTGGTGGATCTTGCACCCAGTGTTGGGAGGAGGTACCTGTGTCCACCTGCTAGTAGCTCCCCCTCACCATTAACTCCATATCACAAAGTCTTGAAAGGACAGTTCTGGTTGTGATTAGTGTTGTGCAAAATGCATATGTCATAATTTGGTTTGAATCGGTTTTAACTCTCCCTCTCCCTGCTGTTATTCTAGCTCACAACAACATTTTTACTCACAAGGATGGCCCAAACCTGCAGAATTTCAGCAATCCACATGAGCCATGGAACAGACTCCATCGGACCCCCCCATCCTTCCCAACACCTCCACAGTGGCCCAAGCCCACGGATTCCGAGCGCAGCTCCTCCGTGACCAACCATGACAGAGACAGAGAGCGGGAGCGGGAGCCTGAGAAGAGGGATCTTCCTCTGAGCAAAGACGAGAGAGACAAAGAGAGGTAAGCAGCGTGTGCTTCTGAGGACTGTCTTCTGGGCCTCTTTTTTCTAATTTAATGTTATTTTATATGTAATATTTTTTCTAATTTAATATTTTTTCTAATTTAATATGAAAACCATCTTTAGAGCAAAACGTTGCTTGTCTTTGAAGCAGGTGATGGGCCTCTCCTTCAGATATGTGCAAGTACTAGCAACACAAAAAGTCCTCTTTGCCTTTTAGGATTTGTCCTCTATGGAAATACAGTAGGCCAGCCCCAGCTAGTAGGTTAATTAAAAGCACCAGGCTGAGGAAATGAGTGTGCTGCTGTGTTTTCAGGGTTTACTTGGTCATTTTCAATGCAACTGCTTTAAGCCTGCTGTATATTCTGAAATGATTGTGGTACATGGTGATGGGTCCTTTGGAGACAGTCATAGTTCTCATTAATGTAGATATGCTGATGAATTCAAATGTTAGCTGGACATTAATGAGATAAAAATGCAAATGCCTGCATCTGGAGCACTGTGCATGAATCCATTAGCAAAACTGATTTTTAAAAATTGCATTGTAGACAAACCCTTATTAACGCTGACAGGCTGGTATCACCTGGGCTATAGTTACTTCATTAGCTGCCAGTTATATGATTTTGAAGCTGTAAAGCCCTTTATATTTCAAAGCCCAGTTGTCTCCAGGAGGCTACTTCTTTGTAGGCAGAAACAGCCTGTAAGCCTTAGATGTGTGTATTTGACTAGTGATAGGGGGTTCATAGTTTTCCTGGAGTGCTTTTAATGAGTTCTTCAGGCAGTGTCTGTGAATAAGATTATATGGAAGCAATAGGCTGAAAATCATCTTGCTTTAAATGTTGGATTGTCTGACACCCTTTCATGGATAGTCATTCAGGTGGAAGCTCCCTTCTTGGCTTCAGTGTAATTCATTTGCAAACCAAGATTACTTTACTCTCAAGAGTGCTCACACAGAGGTTAACATCTCTATTACATTTCTATTAATTCAGCTTAAGCTGTTCCCAGCATCCCTGTTTGGACATGATTTTCATAAACCACATCCTTGACCAGCAATCAGGACTACCACAGAGGAAGAAAACTGGGTTAGCAAATGTAATCATAAGGGATAAATACTCACAGAACTCCCCAGAACACCTCCAGCTTTCAGCACTTCGGTCTTACAGCTCTTGAAAGCAAAAGCAGCATAAAATGTAGGCATCAGTGAGCTTCTGAGCTGCATAATGCAGGTCTCTCCATCACACCATCATACTTTGCATTTAGAGTGTCTCTCATTCGGAGCAAAGTGCTTTTAAAAGGTGAACATTATTTATTCCTCTCTTAAAGAGGTGGGAGTAACTGTGACTAATTGGCTTGCTCAAAGATAGAGGAGTGAAACCCCATTCCCATGCTAACCCCTTGTTGCTCATAGTAAGTCCTCTAGAAAGAGGCTGATCACTCCGTTTCATGGCCTATTCAAGGATTTTTTTCCTTAAGCACCTAGCTTACCTGCCAGCAGCAAAAACTCTCCTGTAGCTCCATAGGAAAATAAGCATCATTTTATGGCTGCTTCCTGTCAAAAATCTGTCTTGTGAAGGACTTGCATTCATTTCTGTAGGCTTCTGTTTTGCATGTCTGGATGCTTATTTGAGGAAAGGAACCTGAGTTAAGGTTGCTACAGCCAAGAAAATCATTGTCTGGCAGCAGAATGTGTACATAAACATTCAATAAGCATTTACCTTTTTTTAAAGCCATCTAGAATTCTTGTTTCCTTATATTTCTTAGTGAAGTGGCCATTCTCCTAAGGTGAATATACTGTTCTTTCAAATGCATCTCCAGTTTAGTCCCAAATGTGTGGACATCCAACATTTTTCCCACATAGTATGTAAAGGAAGGCAGCATGTATCTCTTACTGCAGCATCTCAGCTCTAGCTGATGCTGGCAGAGCTTTTCAGATCCTTCTCTGAGCAACCTGGAATTACATAGCTAGACACAGTACTGTCCTTGTCCAACAGCACTTTTATGCTTGTGCACACAAAACCAAGGATGTCTATTCTCTCTTTTTTTACAGAGACCTCCTGGACAAAAACAGACATTCAAACAGATCCTCACCGGCATCGGCTCCAGTGACACATCAGATAAGCAATCTCATCCGCAGCAACAGCCAAACCTCCAGTGATCCTATCAGGCAGGTCAGCCTTGGTGAAAGGGAGAGATCCAAAGAACCTGAGCGAGAGCACCCTGACCGGCTGAGAGAGCCACCCATAGCAGAACACAAGATCAAAGAGAGCCGTTCCCCAGTGAAGGAAACTCCAAGCCATGATAAGAGACCCTCTGAGGACAACACAAAGCCAGTAATTCAGTCTGTATCCCCATACAGCAAACCTGCACTAAGTGAGAGCTTGAAGCTTACCAACCTAATGGGCAAGGACATGGAGAGAAAGACAGAGCTTCCCAGCGACCTCCAGAAGATTAAGAATGACATCAAAGTCAAAGAGGAGAGGAAGGAAGACAGTGATGTGCTGGTGGTAGGGTCTGAGCCTTCACAGCACTCTCGATCAGTGGAGCATCCCCCACCACCCACTTTGCATGGATTATCATTGCCTCACTCAATGGCTGCCTCTATGCCCATTTCCATGGGCAGTGTGCACCAGATGAACAACATGAATGTTCTCGACCGCAGCAGAATGATGACCCCACTCATAGGCATGAATCCTTTGTCAGGAAGAGAGAGGCTGCCACACCCAGGATTTTCTTGGGACCCAATGAGGGACCCATTGCGAGATGCCTACCGGAGTTTAGACCTGCACCGTCGAATGGACTTCCAGCTCCGGACAGATCCCATCCATAGGTTCCCTACCACCTCTGGATTTTATGACCATGAGCGTTCCTATAGAGACAGGGAGCCACACGACTATAACCACGAGAACCTTCTTGAAGCCCGCCGAGAGCAGGAGCGCTTGCGGCAAGTGGAGGAACGAGAGCGCTTGCACTTACGAGAAGAACTTGAGCGTGCCAGAATGCACCACTTGCACTCGTCCCCCATCGAAAGTCACCTGGCACACGTGCCATCCTTCATGCCTCATTTAAGCGGGATGCATTACCCCAGACTGAGTCCATCCACTGCCATGCACAACGGGATTCTCAACAGAAACCCACCAACCGCAGCGCTGAGCGCCCCACCACCCCTCGTCCCAGCGAGCAGCACCAGACCTGCCTCCCCACGCAGGACTACTCCACTCACAAACTCAGAGTCCAGGGACTATTCCCCCTCTAGGAACCCCAAAGAAGTAGAGGCACGATAGTCCCCAACATTGAATTTTAAACTTACCTGTATATATCAAACAAACAACAAAAAAAAACAACAAACACAAACAGAAAAAGAAACAAAAAACAAACCTTTTACAAAATGCACTGCTGTAAACTTTTTTTTTTTAATGTAAGATTTGTAGAAGTTAAGCACATTTCCAGAAATAACGGGGTCGGGGATGCAGACTTTCCAACAAGAAGGTTGCTGAGAATGGGAATTTAATATATAGGTATTGATTTTTGTTTTTGTTTTTTGTTTCTGTGCTAAAAAAAAATGAGTTAAAAATATCAAGTTTGTACATTTTTTCCCAAATGTGAGAAACATTTTTAATGGATTTGTATTTTTTTTAATTTTGTGCTCTTTATTCACTTAAAAAAAGGAGAAATTTTGCTTTTGTTTTTAGTTAAATTTGCATTTTAAAGGCCTCAGATCCTTAAGAAAAAAATACCCAGGGTTTCTTAAAAGTATTATTTATGGATATACTGTAGTTTTACAGTCCACTGTGAGGTTCCCTTCTGAGGCCAACTGATCACTTACCTTGGTACTTTGGAACCGAAGTTACAGATATATATTAAAATAATAATAATAATAATAATAATGTACAAAACTGTTTGTTTTTTGCCTTATTATATTATGCAGAAATTTAAGAGGAATTTTTTTTGACTTCTTGTTTTAAACAAAAAAGAAAGAAAAAAAAACAAAAAACAAAGAAAACAAACTGTAAATATTCTGTTAATATAAATGTACACCGATATTAAATTCTTAACATAGGTAGACTTTATAAAAATGGTTTCTAGAACCACTCTGGTTATTTGTTAACATGGTTACAACTCATACTCTTGTCACAGTCAGAAATTCACACTCAGAAAGCTAAGTACGGCATATATACTTCAACTATGCAAGAACTTGGAGGCAGGTCTTAGTGGATGTTGGGGGGAGGAAGGTTTAAAAAACAAAACAAAACAAAAACAACCCAAAAACAACCAACTCACAGCAATGGAGACAGAACGGAGATGGCATGTGAATGGGAAGAAGGATGCTTGTGTTTAACAAAAAAAATAATAATAATAAAGAGAGACTGAATTTTTTTGTACAAACACAAGGGACAGTTCATCAAGGAAAGAGAGACACACGCTCCTGGAAGGGAATTTCGGTTTCCTACTTTTCAAGCTGGCAAAAGCAGATGGAACTGGCACAGTACCACGCGGCAGACCCTTTCCTTAGTTTTTTTTTTTCCTTTTTTTTTTCTCTTTTTTTTGTGTTGTGGGCAGGATCGCTGGCAAGCAAGGACAATTTTCTGTGGACCCCTTGTGCTAATTGTGCAGTGTTCTTATTGGAATCTGTATACAAGACAAAGTAGAATTTTAGGAGTGCAAAAAAAAAAGTCTAATGGTTGATTAAAAAAAAAAAAAAAGAAATTCTGATATATTATCTATAGTACATGAAGACCATAAGCAAATGTTTGTTTCAGTGTGGTTCTGCCTTGAACTGCTTTTTGGCATGATTTATTTTTTATTTCCAATTTTACTTTTCATCCATATGTAAATTTTGCCATGTTTTACTTGCTGTACCATCCCCCCTCCCTTATTTTATTTTTCAGTGTCCATGTTTTATATATCCTGGGCTTTTTCTCTCTAGTTAAATCAGCCATCCGCTACTATTTTCTTGGCTCTGTAACTCTTGTTTCCCCCCCCTCCCCATCCTCCCCCCTGCACCCCCTGTAATTTTAAACATTCAGTTTCCTTGTAGATCAATGAAGATAAATACAACATTGATTTTGGATGAAAAAGGTAGTTGAGTGTTTGTGTGTCCTAGCCAGTGCTGTTGACTTGGAGGCTAATGGTTTATCGACGGTGCTTCAGGAGGAGGCAGCTGCAGCTGGAAAGGGTTGGTGCAGGGAGAGGGGTTTGATTCTGGTTTGTGTATCTTTCTGAGCAGAAGGAGCGTGGCCCATAAAATGCACCATGAGGCAATAACTCTGGTGGTCAGGACCCGGGGAGGAGAGAAGAGGTCCAGCAGGGCTGGGTAGCATCTCCCGTGATCCTGGTGCTGGGGCTCCTCCAGCTCCTGCACCTCCTGTGCTGATCCCACAGGCTTTTGCTGGGGGAAGAGGAGGGTGGAGAAGGCATCACAGCCTCTGTGCAGCAGCTCGTCCAAAGGGATCGTGCTGCTGGCATTGTCTTGGGAAGGTTATCGCCTCCAGCACTGTTCTCCACGTGCATTTTCATTTACTTCCCAGCTTTTTCCATAGGCTGAGAGCAGACACCTCCAGGGGATGGAAAAGTACTCCAAGACCCCTCACCCTCAGTAACTGATTTAACAGTGGGCGACTGTGCTTTAACAGCATGCTACAGCTTCTGTTTTTAAGTTTGCGTGCGACTACATTACCAAGCATTAAAAAAATGAAATGAAATAAAATAGCAGGGTCCTTAATCTGATGAAAGGAGGCTTAAAACAAAATAGGCATTAAAAATCAGCACCTGCTCTCCCAGCTGAAATGGGAGGAACATATAACACATGGTGGAAGTGAAAAGTGTGTTGGACTCAGCGTAAAGATGTTCATAATGCTGGCTCAGGGGGACTGTAATTCTGTCCCAGAGCCATTGTCCAACATGGCATCTTGCTTGACACCACCCCTAAACCAGACCTGCATAAATGAACCTCCCAAAGCTCTGTTAGAAAGAGCCCATAGCTGCATCTTCTTGATGCAGAGAAGTGCAAGCAAGGGGGTTTTTAGTGTACACCTGAAAAAAAAAATACAATACCAGACTGTACCCTTTGGAAGCACTGGGTCTGTGTACGATATACAAAGTGAACATTAAATCAATGCCATGCTTCCCTGGCAATTCCTGAAGGATGGCTTATTGCAACCACACTGGTGCCAGAAGAACTCATCAGGACTGATGCTGTGGCAGTCTGAATATTAAAAGAAAATCAGCAGTTTGCCATTGACTGCGTTAGGGGATGACCCATCCACACTGCTGCACCACAGTGGGATTCCTGCAGAATTACACACTGCCGAGTACCAGCCTTCTCACAAAATGGTTCATCATGATTAATGGTATTATTACCTAAACAGAGAAACTAATTAATTCAGCCTTATTCCTTTAAGCCACCCCAGCTGAGCCTTCTGCTAAAAGAGAACTGGTACAGAAAGACTTGCTGGGTTTTATGTATTTCTACCACTGTTGAGCTTTCATTTTGTGCAGTTTTTACCATCCCTGTTCATCTCCCTAGACACTTCCCTCAGTCACTGACAAAGCTGGGATTTAGCAGACAAATGATGGTGGGAGGAAGAAGATGGGATGTGTAAGGTTCATTGCTTGCCACGGACAGCCTATATTTTACAAAGATCCTCAAGAAAGCATAAGGAGGGAGACCAGCTCTTGCACTCGCATTACCTTTTGTCCAAAATGTGATGCCAGGCACCACCCAGATCTGGTGAGCACCCACTTCAGTTAATGATGGCCAGTCTTGGACTGGTCAATAAAATAGACAACCAGAAGATAATGGAGTGAGGAAAAAAAAATGTAATTAATCTATAAAGCTGTAATGAATCCTCAGATTACTTGTCAAAAATATTTGGTTTTTTGACAAAAAGATTTAGTACTTCCCTAAAAAGCAAGTTTTATTGCCTAGAATAAGCATATGGGAATTGTCCATTCCAGCCTTTATAGATACCATAAATATTTAGTTATTGGTGACCCCAAGTTAGATAAACAAAGGGTAAATGCAGAGGAACTGACGGGCTCGGCAGCAGCCTGAACTGCACTGTCCGATCTGCGATGCCAACACCACACAGGTCCAGAGAAGGGAAAGCACAAGAACCCAACTAGACAGAATTGCAGTATCCTCAGCTTAGGCAAGAGTGCACACCAGCTCTGCTCCAGGCAGGCTGGCAGAATGAAAGAAGAAAATCAGTGGAATGCAGACAGGGCTCAAGCAGAGGAGCCCTTGGTGGTGGGGAAAATGGTTTGTGTTTTCCTTGGCTCATACCAAGCTAAAAAAACTCTTTACCTCCTAAAGGAAATTCCTTTTTGCCAGAGTCTCAGGAAAATAGTTGTGTTGCAGTTTTGGAGTAGATGCTGGGAGTGGTCTTCTGAGAGGCCAAAATGCTATTGCTCAGCTCTGAGACCTGGGTTCCCCATACCAGGAGCTGCTGGGGCTTTCCTTGCACCCCTTAACAGAGCTTCCCAAAGCTTCACAAAGCTTTTGGTGACCCTTTGGATATCCGGTTTCCATCGAGAAGAGTCCAACCAAGGAAATAAAGAGAAAAGGAGCTTCGGCAAACACATCTACCACTTTTAGTCAAACCCTAGGAAGCTGATAGCCCAGGGATTAGCTTGGGAATACGGGGTGCTTTGGGGAGAGTGCAGCGGGGTCGGGGACTCAGCCTTCAACATGGTGTCACAGCAGGAGCATCCAGGAGAGCCCCCTCAGGTCCACCCACGACAGCATCCCCCTGCTGAGGCCACAGTTCTTTCACACCAGCGAGATTGTGATTTTGTCAGGAAAATGCCTTTCCCAGTAGCTCACTGTATTATGTGAAACCGAATAAAAAGCAGGGAGCAGGGGCGGGCTGCCACGAGCTGAAATTACAGGCTACCATTTCTGAACATAATGGGGGAAAAGAAAGAATCAAATGGTGTTTTGAAGTTTAACTTGGAAAATATTTTTTCAAGGCCTGTGAGGGATGTTCTGTGTGAAGGAAAAGGGTCGATTCCCCTTGGCCCCAGCCCCTGCTGCTGAGCACAGCTGGAGGCCTCCCTGCCGCGGCTGGGACCTCCTTGCAGGTGTCAGCACGGCAATTTCTTTGTCTTCTCACAAAAACCTTCTGCTCCATTAAGCTTCCCTAATTGCTGCATTTATCATCAGCCATTTTCTGCTTGTTCTCTTTCTCATTCAGTGAGGATGTGTCAAAATAGAGACGTGCCCGGCCATCCTCCCGCCGCTGCTGCTCAATTGCCCGTTCAGCAGAAGGTCGGTCCCTCATTACCAGCTCGATGGTGACTTGTGTGTCACACAGATCACAGCAGCCGGGCCGCGCAGGCCGGGTGTCAGGCCCTTTGCACTGAGCCTTGATAAATAGCTGAAAAGAATAAAATAGAGGGCCTATTTTTTTTACTCAAAACCCAACCAGCTTCATCCTCCAACTCCCAGGAGGAATTCAAGCAGCGAACTGCAGCTGCCCACAGCGGGGTGGAGCCCTTCATCACCCTTCCAAAAGCAGTCTGAGGCACAGAGGGTGCATGAGACACCCAAAGGGCCCCAGCTCACACCAGCATCAGCCCATTACTGATCCCACATACTGCCCATCCTGGCCAGTGGCAGGAGAAACCGAGCAAAACCTCAGCTGCAGCTCAGCGGGGCAGGCAAGTTGCTGCTGCTGTTCTGCAGAAGAGCTGTCACAATACAAGAAGTTGTAATTTGCTCCTCTGCAGCCTTTGCTTTCTGAAACACTTTTGTGTTTTCAGGAAAACCCTCCTCTCCAGCATCTCCAGCTGATGGGGAGCCAGTGCCCAGGGATGCTCCCGGCCACACTGGCATCAGCAGGATCACAAACTGAAAATCAGAGAACCCTGCAAACCTGAATGCAAAGTACTGGCCAGTGAGAAACACAGCAGCAGAAAACTAGTCTGTGGAAGGTTTTAGATTTCATTATTCCAGAATCTTTCTTTTTCATTTTTAGTGCTATAAAATAGGACTCCAAAAAAAAAATTTACTCCAAACACTCTGAGACCAGAGTGGTTTTTGAGAGAAAGGCAACTTGTTCAAATAAGAAAGGCATGAATCATGTTAACTTGAGAGGGAATGAGCCCAGCTGAGTACCACGTTGGAGCCTTGTGCTGGGTGAGATCCAAGCCTGAGGGGTCAGGATCTCTTCCCCTTTGGCTTAATGGTACCAGGAGAGTGGAGATGCTAAAAATTCCTTTTTTAAATTGCATACAAGGCAAAGATTCTCTTCTGTCTCACGTTCCTCTATGGTTTGGAAAGTCCTTTCATCCAAGTCAACAGCTCTTAAACAGAAATGCAGGTACAACCATCACCTGTAAAATCCTTCCTGAGGGCTTGCTAAATTGCTGTCACAGACCCAGGGCCAGTGCAATGTAGGGAGAACGAAAGCTTTAAAACTGTCTGCTTAATGGATTGTTGAATGAAAAAGCTGGGAGAAAACTGACCTAAAGCATTTCAGGTTCCCTTCTGGAATCTGTATTATTATTTGCATGTAACCAATATGAACTGCAAGCTGAAACTTCCTGCCTGCTTTTAAGGATGTTTTCAGCCACTTGTGTGTAGATTCCCACAAAAGCCATTAGGATGCAGGCGGCCATACCTTGTCTATCAGCCAACAAAGGACTAGCAGAAAGAGAAAACATAAGTGAGCAAATATCCTGCCATGCCACATCTCAGTAACAAATAGCAATACACACCACCATCAAGGCCACTGTGAAGATCAGCTGCCCTTCCACCTGCCTGATAATGTGGATGGGTACGTGGTTACAGGCACTTAGAGCCTCTACTCCTCCTAGAGAACAAAGGAAGAGCAAGGAATTTCATGGGGTTTTTTTCAAAACTAAGCTCAGGATTTTTTGTTTGTTAGATGACATCTAAGAAACTACAGCATGAAGAAAATACTTGGCAGGGGATCTTCACCTGGTTGCTGGTTTGCATAAGGTCTGTGTGGACAGGGGAGGTAACAGTACCACAAAATATAATGTTATGGCTTCTATTTTAAAAAATACTCCTTAACTCTCAGCACACACGACTAGTAGCCCTGAAAAAAAGCCACACAGTGCTTTCATGGGGCTGCACAGGATAACCATGTGTCTGCACCTGAGAAAGCAGGTCTTGAAACCCATCCAGCTATTCAAGGAATTACTCAGCTGCTGGGTATGGCTCTGAAGGAGCCAAGGGCTCAGCATATTCCAACATGTCCTATGGAGTTTCACTGATCAAACTCTAGAATTTAAAGGTTAAGCCTCAAGCATGACCCAGCTGCCTTCTGGACAGATAAAGGATCAATACTGCACCTCTGGCCAACAAGTCAGGGCACTGGGCTGCCAGTGGCACTTGCCCAGGGCACAGAAGCAATGGGAGGAACCAGCTCCCCTCCCACCTTGGCCTGCAAAAGCCACACTGGCCTGTTTGCACCATTACTGACAGATCCTGTGGCAAAGACACCGCCCAGGTTTTATGCACCGTTCCTCCAGTGTGTTCACTGGATGACTTCACACAGCCAGACATGGCCAAAAATGTGCCTCTGTGAACTAATGAATTGGTTTAATTGTCTGCCAAACCTGATAGCAGCCAAAAGTAACAAATTAAAGTTTACAATCCTGTGGTCTCATTTACAAGGGGATAATACAGCAACTGTTTATTTTGTGAGATGTTGGAGTGATTCGGGAGAAAATTACAGCCCCTATATAATATTAATAATAATCAGCATCATAAAAATACTTTTAATAGGAAACACCAATGGTTGTTCTGCTCCATTAACTTGCACTATTGTTGCAGCCCGTCTGGCTGCCGACTCAGTGGGGCAGGGGGTGTTGATTCCCCAGAGGCAGAACTGACTTCCCAGGCACAACAGCTCACAGCAACTTCACCCTGCGGCCCCAGAGCTCACAACTTGCCGTGGCTGCCGCGTGGCAGCACCAGCGGGAGGATCTGCAGGACCAGGGATGCTTTGCAGGCTATGGAAAGGGCTCTAAGGGAGCCAGGAGGAGCTGGGGCTATAATGGGGCTGCCCTGGGCTCCTGCACCCTGTCCCCTCCAACCACAGGCTCCAGAGAGGTAGGGGCTTGCAAGAGGGGCTTTGGGATGGGGAAAGGTTCTAAATACAGGAAAACTGCAGTAACTTTTTTTCTGCAAAACAGAGGAGGCCCATAGGAAGCTCAGCAGCTGGGCCCACGGCTGTGTCGCCAGAGGCAGCTGAACGGGAATGCGAGGGGGGGAAAAAGAAATAAATAAGTCCGTACATCCCCATGAAATGAATCCCTCCCCATTCAGCCATTTCCCTTTATTTCTTCCTTTTAGAAGCAAGGTTATCAGGTCTAACATCACATCCAAACATTTCAGCACCAGCATTATACGAGATGCTCCAAGGTCAGTGCCTGCAGCTGTAAACTCATTAGTCTTGTCTTTTGTGAGAGAAGAAAGCCTCTTCATTCCTCTCTCACCCCCTTCCCCCCTAATTAAAATTAAAGTATTTCCTGGCCAAAAGTCATTTCTGCATTCATTCATCTCAATTCTTTTCTGTTTGGATAAACCACCCTCTGGTACTCCGAGGGTGTTATGTATACAAACTATAAACTCTCAATGGTCCTGCAGTGTGTTATGACTGGCCTAAAGAGCTAAAGCAGGCTCTGAAAAAACGTGGTTCTTGGCAACGCCGTGTATGGAGTTCAGGCTCATCAGTCATATGCAGTTAGAGATTAAAAAGTGCTTGATGGACTATAGGGGAGACCAGCACGGAGGGAGATTAGGAATGTCGGAGAGAAAAGGCAAACAAAGGCTTTTATCTCCACGCAGCAGTTGCTACTACAAAAGCAGGGACCAGAGGACAGTCCTCGTTTTTCCCGAGGCATCCACGGCCTCCCCGGGCTCGAGGGCCTGAGTGTGCTGCTCACTGTGCCCCATCCTGACGACCACCCACGTCTGGAACAGGGCAATGGGAGTCCCTGAGGACCACCAGCGCCGGTGCCCAAGGAGGGCACATAAGGCTGGGCTGGGCTCACTCCGCAGCCCCAGCTTTTGGGATTCCCTTGCCAGCTGCCCAGCGACACGGCTCTTGGCAAACCCCCCCAGCTGCTGGCATGGACCAATCTGCCCCAAACAGAAGCACCTGGGAGGCATCAGGAGCCTGAAGGTTTATAGGGGAGAGGACAGAAGGGAAGAGGGGCACCTTGTTTTAGAGTGAAGGAGTGTTTCCCAGTTGGGGTCCTCCTGCTTTGAAGAGGAGGGGAGCGGTTGGCATGTAAATGCTTTTGAAAGATTTGTGGCCATTTATTCCCCACGTTTTGCTGTGTGTGTGGGCTGGCTATGTGCTGGAACAGACTGATGGGCCAAGGCAGCTCCCTGCTGACAGCAGTGCTGCCCAGGACAGGCAGGAGCAGGATGCAAAAGGAGGTGAGATAAGCAGTTGGGACTTTCTTTTTCTTCTCCATTCATATCTTCTGTCTCTGCAGTCTCTCCAGTTTTAAGCACATTCAAAACAGTCGGCTAATGTAGAGCACACGAATGCGGGTTTTTTCCTTTGTTTTTTTTTTTGCTTTTTTTTTTGCTTTTTTTTGCCAGTAGAGAAATGTTGGGGTTTACAGTCTGGAGGTTAACTGAGGAGAGCTCAGCCGTGATGTCCAGCTGATCTAATATTGAACACACCTCCAGGATAATGCATTTTTCCTTGCAGTGAAACACAGTTGTTTTGTTAACAAAATTCGTTTGAGCTAAGAAAATGTTTGACCCTCACTGGAAGCGAAAAACATAAATGAGCTGGGTAGGGCAGTCTTGACCCCAATATGGAATGTATACCAATCACCAAGGATAAAGTGCCCTCTGTGCTATCTCAGTGCCTGTGCGCTGGATGCTTTCCGGCTCATCAGCAGGACCCAAACACTCTCCGGGGTTCAGTGCCCTTTGCTGGGTCACTGCCTCGGTGGCAAATTAGGGGAAGGGCTCCACCAGTTGAGCTGCCAGGGTGGCCTGCAGATTTGCATGAGAATTCAGCCTTTCTGCTCTGCATCTGCGAACATCCTTGGGCTCTGTGCAGGAGGAAGGTGTGACAAGCTCTTCTATGCACGGTGATAGCTGCAGTCCAATAAACTGTTTCCTATAGTATCAGGAAGCATAGGTGAGACTTAGCACTTTGTGACCTTTAGGGGAGGCTATATCACAGTATACCCCTGAAAAAACAGGAGGCTGCTCCCTTTTTCTCCACGGCACATTTGTCCTTCCCTTCACTTGCTTTTCCTACCCACAGTTAGCAAGAGAGCCAGGGGGGCACTTGGCCTGCCCAGCCTGAAGGAAGGAGCTGACTCTTTATGTAGTTTCCTCATAGCAATCTCAATCAGCCATTAGGAGTTCATTTAAATGGGTTTTCTTGAGCATTAATAGGCTATGGTAGTGCATTCATAGCCAGCTTTCCTCAAGTTTTGCAGGAAATAGCATAAGTGGGTTTCTTCAAGTACATGTGATTGCTCATAGCTGCTGAAGTTGATTTGAATCACTCGCTACCAGGCTCACCAATTCAGCCTGATAAATTGTGCATTATTAAATGGGGGGAAGGGAACAAAGCTGTGTTCTCCCAGAGAAGAAAATGCAGGATTTCTCATCAGTGAAGAATGATTCCTCTCATCAGCACAATCTGAGAAAGGCCATAATGAACCATTTGCACCTGAGAGCAAAAGCCTTCACCTTTCTAGATTCCTGATCATTCCTTGTGCTCTGAGATTTTGCCCAGAGCCTGCCATGGGGACAGGTAAATTCAGTGAGCAGTGCTATGTGTGCAGATAAAGGTGTGCTTGCACCAGTGCTACCTGGCCGCTCACTAGGCACCAGCCCTATGCTCTGTACAGCTGGTGGTGGCTCTGCTTTTCCATTCAGGAGCACTTTCTGACTGCAGGCTGTGCATGGAAGAGGGATTCAACCCCTTGCCGTGTGTTTGTACTTGCTAAAGTAAGAAACATATTTGGGAGGTTTTTCTCTTTGATGTGTTGAGTAGAAAGCATCTGACAAGCAGAAAATAACTCTTTGAGAAGCTGGGCTTGCTTTTTGGGTGGTTTCAATCCAGACACCCCAGCCCCTGTTCCCAGCTGCAACAGTGGGTATGCAAATAACCTGCTCTGTGCTTGGATGACACTGAAGTATAATTAGTGTTTTGAGTACACTGCGTAAGTACAGGGCTTGCTGGATCCCAATGCTCCTCCAAGCCTGGCATCCTGTTGAAGTGTCCCAGCATGCAGGGGGCTGGATAATCAGGTACCACCATGTGCTTCCACATAAGCCCCTCAGTGGTTAAGGCTGCTGTGTAACAGCCCAGCCCTGCCAGGGGCTGTGGGCTCCATCCTAGGGGCTGCAGGTGTCTCGGCTCAGCTTCCCTGCCTGATGGATGGACTCCTGTTAATGAGCTCTGAAAGGAACCCCATGGAGCCCTCCTTGCTGCAGGCACAAGCCTCCAAGGAAGGGAGTTAAAAGAGGGCAAAAAGAGCAGTAGAGAAAAGGGATAGACTGCAGAAAGGTCCTTTGGCGATGTGAGGGCTGCGCTTGATTAAAAGCAGTGCTTTATGAAAATGTTACTTGCTGTGCTGGGAGGATGACATTCAGTGCAGCAGGAGTGCACAGCAAACCTAACATGGCCCCTGTGGAAAGGGCTGGTATGTGTGCCTGTGAATGTGTCCTGCCCTCCTATCTTTCATCCCTTGACTTTAGTAGCTGGGTTTTTCCTCCTGGTTGCTGGGAGGTTCCACTTTCTCCCAGACATGCAGGCATCCTTCTTCTGTGGCAGCGTGCAAGCCGAGATGCAGAAAGGGTCTTTTATCATAAGATTCACAAGGGCAGAGAACTGCAACTGACTCTCTGGGACACATGGATGACTGCTATCAAAATCTCAACCCTCAATTCCTGTCCTGAACTCTCAGGATGTATTTGTTTTGGAAGCTGTCAGCTTGGCTACACCAGCATGGCTGGAATGAGCCTTTCAGAAGGTGATGCACAGATCTATTTCCAAGTAGTTTGCACTAGACTTTGTCTGGACATGTTTGGTTTTTAATGCTTTCCCAGAACACTTATAAATTTTTATTTCTGCTGAGAGCAGGAGAAACTAGCTGCTGTGCACAGAATAAAGTTGATTGTCTACAAAGTTTAATGCTGTTTTCTTGCTCTATTATTTGACCATTCTGTGTTTGTGTGAAACACTGTTTTAAAGCTCACTCAGAGCTCCTGGGCTGTGCAAGGAAGAGAAGGGGAAAAAGCTATTTCTCTGCTCTGCCAAAACATACAAAAGTTTTATGTACCATGATGGAAAATTAAGGTGAAAAGGGCTGGATCTGAGACAAGAAACACTTCTTCAATTTTCTCTACTTTTTTTAACAGGATTTGCTGTTGCTTTGAAAGCCTCCTGCTATTTTACAGGCAATAAAAAAGAGAGACTGAAAACATTTATTTCCTGAGACTTGCTCATTTCTTGAGCTCTGTTAAACTGAGCATGCCTAGCAAAGGGGAGAGAGATGCATGAGCCCAGTGAACCCTTCCTCCAGCTGGGGAGGCCAAGGTTTGCTTGTCTGGTCCTCACAACTGGAAGCTTCATTCTGCTTTGCAGCCCCCCTCCCCTGCCCTGTTCTGCATGTCCCACACAGCCCTGGTATCCCCAAGGATGGGACCTGCCTTCCTGAAGCCACACAAGTTCCTGGGTGCTGAGATAGCCATGCAGGTGAGCAAGCTGCCACCTCATTGTCTATGTGGGTGACTACTATTGGCTCCCAGGTAAGCCAAAAGATTTTACACAGCCAGGTGCTGGCTGGCTGCAACCACATCCTGCTTGGCCAATAATGTCATCTAGAGCCTTCTCGTGGGCTGGCAGGAGTCACAGGTACAGGCAGCAACAGATCCTCAGGTCTGGCCCACCTGCCCATCCAGGGGCGTGTGTGGGCTCCCTCCAGCAGTGCAGTCTGTGTCCAGAGGGATGGTGACCCTGTGTTTGGCTTCTCCCAGGGGGTTTTGACTATTGGCAAATCCATGTCATGGATGTGGAGGCCAAACCTGCAGCTGCATATTAGGATCCACAGTTTCAGAAGTGTGTGCCACAAATGAGAGGATGTGTGAAATGAAAAATATTTTCACGTCATTCTCACAGAGTTTATCCTTCCTTTGACCTGCAGCTTTACTTTTACGTATGGTCATTGCTTTTGGCTGAAAATTACAAAGCTAAAAGAGCATCTGTTCCAAATAATGCTGGTCAGGCTTCTGGATAATGGCTCAGCAGCTTCCTGCCAGGAGCAGTTGCTGTGGCTTCTCGATTACTCTTAAGATGTATTAGATGTTTTGGGGAGGATTAGGGAGTATTGTGAGTAAGACAGGAAATATTTGTATAAAGACTAGGTACCAAGGCCCAAACGTCTTAACTAGGGTATGTTTAAAAACTACATAGATGAAATTCAGTGTTTCTTTCATTGCTGAGTTTGTGACTTGAACTCTCCAGCAGCAACAGCTGGAGATTATGGACTCTGTAAGCCCAGGGGTTGTATTGACAGGGTCTTGTGGACACAGATCTTGTGCTGGTCTGCATTGCTGCCAGATGGAAATGCACAGCAGGTTCCTCATGTTCCTGGGATAAAGTAGGAAGATCTGGTTTTGTTCTGATTTACTTGCCTCCTGGTTTCTCTGGTATCTTGGATGACTGTTGCTTGTGAACATGCCTGCATGTTTCTGAAAATTATTTCTCTCCTGTCCTTCAGTTCTGATTATTCCTTATTCTATCTCACAGTACTTTTCTATTATCTATTCAAGTGGTTAAACTGGAGGTTAAGTGGAGTAAAAAAGTTATTACATGAAAAAAAAAATGAAACTGCTAATTTTTTTGGCTGAATTCCCTTGACTAAATTATGTGGGCTTTTTATTTGCTATAGCAGGTCCCCAGGCACCTGACTAATGTTGCAAAATGTTAATGGTTTCTCTCACTTCCCTACTGTCCCCAACCAACCCAAAGTAATGTCATGGTCTGTCCATCCTGAGTGGGTTGGTTTTTTTAAAGTCTCTGCTTCCCCACTGTAATAATATTAGTGCAGCTTCATTAGTACTGGCACATGTGGGCCCTGTGGTTACCCTTGGGCTGCCCAGATTTGTACCCTAAACTTCACAGTGTGCAGATCATCAAAGAAATGCCAAGATGGAAGATGGCCAGACTGCCACACTTGTGGGAGAGAGGGTCACTAATTTATACCTATGTGTAGAGAGTTAATATTCTTGCAATCCTGTTGCTAAGCCTGAAGGTAGGCAGCTGAGTCTTTCAAGGATAAAACTAAAATTGCTATGTTGGACTACTGAACATCATTGCAAGAAGCAGATTCCTGGGATGTTAGGGAGTTGCAAGCTGAGGCATGACAAGAGGCTTCACCTAAAGTTAAAGGTTACACCCTCCTCTGGTGTGTCTGGAGTATGGGGAAAAAACAGAGGTGCCACAGCAGAGACTAGTCCTGAGTTAGGGACAGACATACGGTGGGAGAAATACCTCAAAAGTCACTTGCCCAAAGCAAAATCCCCCATTAATTAACAGAAAGGTTTCCATGTGCTATAAATTCCAAGAGTTTTTGCCTGGCAGCCCTGTCCAATCATTCCCAATGCACTCCAAGAAGGGAAATTTGGGCAGTTTAATAGTTCTTTGTTGCCTCCTGTATACTGAGCACAGACTTTTGCATCTGCCCTGCTGCTGGTGTACCAGGCAAATGCTTTAGTTGGGCTGTTTTGCTTTGTGATGTGGGCATGTGAACAGCTGCCAAAGCTAAGCCATATCCTTTCTACTCCCATGTGCTGTGAAGCCTAAAACCTTGCTGAAATGTTCATTTTTCTAACATCACACAGCCTTGCATTCAGGAGCCTGTCATGCACAAGCCAGCTGCAGGCAGCAAGACAGCAGATTACAACAGCAACAGTTCCAATCTTTTATTTTATTCCTATACCAAAAAGCTTACAAACAACTCTCCCCTGGGTTTTCCATGAAATGAAGCTCAATATTCACAAGGTAGTGAAAAGCAAGCAACCCAAAAAAAAAATAAAAAGGGACTTGTTATTCCCCAGACCATGCATTATAAATGTAGGAAACTCACCATTAGACTTGACTGCTTAGCAAAGCCTAAGCAGAGCACACACGAAAACCAGGGTGACTGCATGGGTATGACATTGGAAGCAACATCAGCCTGACCCTGTAATGACCTACATAATGACCACAAATTGGTGATTCAAGCATTTAGGTCCGATTACTTCAAACTGAACTTTCAAGAGCTTATGGAGCAGTGGGGGGATTTTTTGTTGGTGGTGGTTTTATTCTGTGTCCTTCTGCAGCACTGGTATGGGCAGTTTGGATACAAATCAGCCTGGAGGTGCTTTGCAGCCACAGAACACTTCCATGGGGACACGGAGTTGGCTGGAGCTAAAAGCAAGATCTTGTTACCACCTGCACCTGTGCTGCACAGCTGCTGCAGTGCAGCTGCTACTGGGATGCACTGGTGAACATGGAGTGAAATTTGCAGTTAATTCAGTGATTTTTAGGCTGTGCCAGACCCCACACCAAAGGTTTTGTGCTTTGCAGAAGATGCA
>NW_009953217.1:4104681-4108327 GCF_000747805.2 Chaetura pelagica
CATTCCTGCCTCAGGTTCTCCCCCCCCAGAAGTGCTGCATTAAAGCTCATCTAAAGGGTGCAACGACAACCTTTAATGTTCAGGTTTTGGGCACAAGTGTGAGCTTAAAAGACAGAGGCAGCTGAGCCAGCTCAGATACCAAAGCATCTCCTGCTGCTGTAGCACTGTCTCATCCCAGGGAACAGCCTCCCCCAAGCAGACAGCCACGGGAAGGTGGTGGGTGCCCGAGTCCTTCTGTCACTGTAACTCCACTTGCATTACTTGAGTTTGTTTGTAGCCTATATAATCATAGCAATTAGATACACTCTTAGCTGCATAGCTTAATTACAACTAATGCACATCATTTCAATTAATTTTAATTATATAGAAAATGTGAAGAGTCTGTTACACCATTGTTAAAATCATTTGGGACAAACAAGACTAAAGTGCTAAATTTCATAAAGGAGCTAGTTATTGATTGTAACTCACTAATGAATGAATGTATCTCTAAATTCTCCAAAGATGCAGTTTCTACTTGAAGAGTCGGTGCTGTAGATTTATGGACAGACTGGCTTGTACAGAGAGATTCAGTTCTAGCTTAAAATGCAAAATGGATTTCATTCTGCTGTCTCCAGCAATACTTCTATAAAAGATACTTCATGTTAATTAAAACTAACCATCTTAACATCCACTGCTGCTGAAATATCACCGTGTGGATGCTCTTCTGACAAAATAAAAATGCAGGCATGACCACTTACTTGGAATAATTTTAGCTTCTAATTGATCTAACAGTCTTCTAAGACATTGAAATCCACCTCCTACTAGCTCATTTCTATTTAGTCTTTGGAAGAAAATGTTTCATGCTCCTTGGGCAAGTTTGGCAAGTCTTATTTACGATACATACTATTTTTATCTGCTCTTAATAAATCTCACTCCCTTAGAAATAAAATGTTTCTGGAGTTTGCTACATTAAAAGGAAAAGAAAACATAGCAGAAACTTTGAGTCCTGTTTTAAAGCATAAAAGGTTTTATCTTATCTAGAGCAACCCGTACAGGATAACCAGTGTTATCTTATCACCACATATTGATGTCAGGGTTTAAAAGGACTTGAGGCTGTTATGCTACACGGAGCAGAACTCCTACACTGATAAACACTGATAAAGCTGCAGTGCTCTAATCTAAACTACACCTTCATTCTGCCCCAAATACAGATGAGAAGAGCCAGAAGCGTTTTTCCTAGCACAGCACAATCCTGTGAGGGAGGGTGTGCTCCTCGGCCTGCTGGTGCTGCCGGGGAAGGTCCCTGTGTAGCCACGGCTGGCAGCAGCCTCCAGGAACAGAAATTAAACCCTTCTTCAGGCCAGGCTTTGTCCTGTGCCTTACAGGAACAACCTGAGCCAAGGGCATGGGGGTTTGGGCCCAACACGGCAGCAAAGAACCAGCCCCGTGGCTGCTCACTCCACTCTCCTCTCACACACTCTGGGGTGAGGAGGACAAAGCCCAACGAGAAGCTCATGGGTTGAGACAAAGGACAAGGATAATAATAATATAATTTCACACTAATCAGATGCTCACAGGACACAGACACAAAGAGCAGAGCTTAAATACCTTACCCCCCACTCCTCCTTTCTTCCCAGGCCCAACTTACTTTGTTCCCGGTTTCTCTCCCTCCTTTGGGGTCAGTTCACAGGCTGGTGGTTCCTGCTGCTCCTTTCTCAGGAAGGACTCCTTACAGTCCTCCCCTGCTTCCCCAGGGCAGAGAGCTCCTCACGAACCCCCACCAGTCCCTCCCGCCAGTCCCGGAGCTGCTCCAGCGCTGCCCAGAGCCACGAACAGGCCCCGCAGCTCTGTCATCAGAGCCCGGTGGGCACGGTCAGCCCTCCTGGCACTGCAGGGAATGTTCCAGCACCTTCCTCCATGAATGCAGGGGAACAGCTGCCATCTCACCACAGGTTGCAGGGAAACTTCTGCTTGGGCACCTCCTTCCTCACAAACCACCAGGATCTTCACCCCGGCGCTGCCTTTCACCTCCAGCTCAGCTCTTCTTTCCAGTCGCTCGCTCTGCTCAGGTGTTACAGCTGGTTCTTCGTATGTTAATGGCAGAGGCGCATCTGTTGTCCCTCTGATGGCTCCCTGGCCGGGTTTGGGGCTGGGGCAGCTCCTCAGCTTCTCACCGGAGCCGCCCCGGGGGCCCTTCCCTGATACCGAAAATCCCGCCAGAACCAGCGGGCACGAGCAGCCCGGCTGCACGCGAGGCCTTTCCTCAGGCAGGGACGTGCCGCCCTGAGGCCCTGGCCTGGGGTCCCCTTGGCCTGCACAGCCACCTGCTGTGCCCCAGCACTGCTCAGCCACGGGCAGAGCAGGCTCTGGGCACGGCCTGCAGCTGGGGAAGGGGCTTCTCACCGGGCTGTGGTAAAGGCACGAGTGTGACACTGATCATGGTGAGTACGTGGGAGCCAAAGGGAAAACTAGTCATGGACAAGGTCCCTGCGTCACTTCTGTCTGCACAAAGCCAGTGGGAGCAGTGCAGTGCCACGAGGCAAAGGGCAGAAGGATGTACAATAGAAATGAGGCTGTACAAGACCTGTAACCAACATGAAAGCTCATGGCAGGGACCAAAGTACAAGGCTGAGACAGCCACGCTGTGGGTGTTCAAAACGTGGTACATAGGACACCCACATAATCTATGCATGAACTCAGAGCTTGACACCTCTTGCATGCTTGTGCAATTCCAATTAAACTTGGGTGCATTAATCTCTCTGTTCTTAATAGAAACTCGCTTGCTCTCTCTCACCTCCATTTTCTGCCAACTGCAGATAAAATACCCAGTCAGCCCTCTGCTTATTTGATCCTAAGGTGAAGCGATCAAACGCGCTTGCAGCCTCGCTGAGGGATCATACAGAATGAGAAAGTGGGCTGCAAGGCAGATTAGTGAAATCGCTTCCATTACAACTCCAAGCACAGGCATATACTGTCTTGGCAAGCTCCTTTTACAAGCCTAGCTTTCCACCCATTTCCTTTGAGTTTTGGTGGGGTGTGGATTTTCCTTTCTCTAGGTGCTCAGGATCAAAGCCACACTTTGGGAGCATGGCAGCCTTGGAAGGCCTGATGTTGCACTCTGCTATGAGCTGCACCAGCTTCTTTTATTTCAGCAGAGCTGCTCCATCCAGATGTAGATGTCATGACACATATGGTACAACACACACCCTCTCTGTGTTGCCTTGAGGTGACAGAGTGTGATTCCCAGCAGTGTGGCAGCAGAGCCACAGCTCTACAGTCCTGGGGACAAAAATCTTTCCACACTTTTTTATAAACAATAGGTGACAATTTTACCAATTAAGTGTATGGGGAAGCAGCGAGTTTGGATCAGATGCACACAGCAGCTGCCACAGCATGACTACCCAGCACAGAGAGGCTGCAAGCACTTAAGCAAGACAGAATTATCATAGCAGAAGATTAGTTCAGATATCATAAAACACTGTTCTGCTTCCAGCAGCTCCCCACCAGGAAATCTCCACCCAGCCCTGCAGTTCAGATGTGTATCTGTCTTGCAGTGTTAATTGTGCTGGTCTGCCACTTTGCCATGGTTTATGTAGGTGGCCCAACTTAACGAATCTGGACAATAAGAGCATTCCAGTGCTGAGCTGGATAGTCCAAAAATGAATAC
>NW_009953217.1:4108447-4112932 GCF_000747805.2 Chaetura pelagica
GCTGAACCTGTGCTTTAAAGCTTCTAATTGGTAACTTTCATCTTTTACAAGCATAAATAATAAATGTGGCATGTTCCCCATTTTCCATCACCACCACATTATTAAAGCAATAAAACAATTTCAAAGGTATGGTTATCATAAGCTAATGGCACCTCTAGGGGATTAGTAACACACCAGGAGACTTCTTAGTCTTAAAAAACCCGATACCCCCTGTCAGCCTCTATTAGCTCAGTTGTGTGAGAGTGTGTGCACAGAGCTCCTGCTCATGCTATGCCACTCAGCACGCAGGACAAGTTAAGTGACACAACTGCAGGCATAATTAGGTCAGGAGATGCTTCTAGGCAGACAATTATATAAAAGAGAGGAACCTTGCAATGACATGCAGCTCAGATGATGTATACATGCAGGTAGCCCAGCTGCCTGCAAACAAGCTGCAGCTTTTTTCAGCCCAATTCAGAGCAAAGGGAGAGTCTCCCCTCCTACAGGAAGAAGCGAGGAGGAAGTGCTGCCCTGCAGAGTGCCATAACGTGAATGCAAAGAGCTCTCTTTGCTGCATACCTAAGAGCATCTCCTGAAGATCAGGCTGGCTGGGAGGGAGGAGGTGACTTTGAGAGAGCCATTTGCCTGCCTGGAAGCATCACGCCATGGGGTTTTGCAGCCCTGTGCTGGTAGCAAAGCTGACCGTGAAGAGGAGTCTGTCACCTGCCACACCAGGTGATTTGGGAGCTCTCCCTGCTCACAGTCGCCTTCTGGATATTCCTCCCCTGCCTCCCCACAGTCTCTGTAATCTCGGTGTGACATCAGTAGGATTTGTTTTAGTATCTGCTGGGGCGTTAAGACCAAACTATTTAGCACATCAAAACAACAGTATTAGCAAACAGACCTTCATTTAAGGTAATTATGCACCAAGGAGACTGCCTTATCTTTCATCTCCTGTTTATTTTGCTAACAGTCCCCCAGATTCTTTAAGTAATACGTTCCCTGCTATCAGTTATCAAAGCAATGATGGAGGTGGAAGACAGCTGAAAGCACTAAGCTCTAACACAGCAAAAGCCTCGCAGGTGGGAGGAGCAGGAGGGACAGCTGAATAAGGGCGAGAGAGGGGGGCTGTCTGTCTCTGCCTTTGTCTACCTGTCAGCAAGGCTCAGCTGGCACTTCTGATCCTACAGGACTTTGCATGTCTTAGAGAAGGGATGGGATTTGAAGGACCTGTGCTGTATACTCCGTCAGGCCATAGAGGCTTCAGGTGAGCACAGGCATTTGCTAATTGCTATTACAAATGATCGCAGTGAATCTTCAACTCGCACTGAGCCAGCACTTGGCTATCATAATCAGGAAAGATAAAGGGGGCAAGAGTGGGAGGATCTAGAGAATGGGTGTAAGCCAAAGCACAGTGGCCTTGAAGATGAGTATCAGGCTAAGCAAGGTCTTCAGGTTTGTATTTCTAGCCTTCCCCACATGAAGGGTATATTTGAACTCTGTCGCAGTCAGTGGAAGTCACTAGAGTGACAGCTGCCTTAGCCACTTCAGCCAAAAAAGCACACTGGGAACTGAGCTGCTTGATCCCACACTCAGCTTTAAAATAATAATGGGTAAATAAAAATGGATAAAGGAATCTTACGAACATTTAAATGTCTCTTTCCACAAGAGAATGGGGGGGTAGGCAGGGGGAAAAAGTGAGTCAGGTGGCAGTGATTGTGAAGCAATGGAGTGCTTGAGTTTGGTGAGAAGCATTGCAAACCAGACAGTCTTTGTTGACACTGATGTGAGGTACTAATGGGCCAAGTAGGTTAGTTGTAGAAGTAAAAATCCTCTTTCTGTGACTCATCAGAAGGATACACTACCTGTGGCCTGGTTCTCAAGTGCATACAAAAGAGAAGGGTGGTGAAATGCCTTGAGAGAAGGAGGCCTTGGAGTAAATCATATTGCAGTGCTCAAATTGTAAACCTACCAGGAGTAAGAGTGAACACAAGATGTAGGAGCTGGCTCTCTACTAAGAAAAGAGCAGAGGGAAATGGAAGTAGCTCTCACTGAAAGCCATGCTGGGACATGAAGTAGAAAATGAAGCAAGTGTGCCATGTAGCTCTCATTGCTTTACCAGCAGGGAGCACAGCACATTAGCACTGAGCCTCCTTCCTCTCCTCATTTCTTGGCCAAGGGAAGCTGCACAGACTAGGAAGACAGTTTCTCCAGCAGACACTGGGCTGCACCAGCTGGCCGCTCTGGGCAGTTTTGCCATCTGTATGTCTTTCAGTGTAAGCTTTCTCACAGGCTATAAAGAAAGTGACCTTTAGGGCTCTGGTGGCTCCAGCTCCTGGCACAGTCCCAGCCTCCAGCTCTGCTATTTTTTCAGGATAGGTTTGATACATATCTGCATATCTGGAGGAAATACAGGAATACTGACAACGGGTATGTGTTTTGGGGATGCAGTCTACATATCTTTTCACCCTGAATTCAACATATGGATAAAACAAAGGTCAGAAAATGTTTTAAATTCATTCATTATCTCATTTCATTATTTTGTCAGACATTATATTTGTCATTCAATTTTATTTATTTATTTTAATGGGCAGATTTATAGTGTTATGTATTTGTCCATGAATTAAAGGACAAGAAACATTTTCTGCCAGTTACAACTAAGCAATGGAAAATTGATATTATACAGGCAGAAAATAGGGCGAGAATTAAATATCCAAATAACATTCAGATAGGAATCAAGAGTGGTCTGAAAGTTACTGTAAACTTTTATTTAGTAAAATAAAACCAATACTAAGAGGACAGTCTTCTATAATTCAGAAGTTAATGTGACTACGAGTGATAAGCAGAACAATTGGGGGAGTCATTTTGGTTTTATAGCCTTTTCATATGTCTGATGGAAACAGTAATTCAAATCCATTTGGATATTGGCACAACCATGTGGATGACAAAAACATGAACTGTAAACAAAGGACTGCAAGAAGTGAATGCTCCGTGTTACAGGACATCCAGGAGTGTGTAATTCATTCATAGTCTAATACAAAGAGTAAATTGGGATACCAGAGCACTTTGCTGACTCCCCTAAATGGGGACCTTTTGAATGTGCCTGGACGAATAATAGCAAAAAAGGACCTAGATAGACTAGAAAGCAACAAAATACAGATATTTAATGTGGAAAAACTGTAAGTAAATCTGTCTAGGGAAAACTAATCCAAAACGCAGATGTTCTCCTGGAGAGAGAAATCTTGAAAGCAAACATGTTAAAGCAGACAAGGAATGACAACAGAGTTAATGGTGAGTCCCCGTTGCAACAGGCAGCACAAATCAGGATGGGGCGTTTTCCTGCTGTACTGACAGCCCCACTGCTGGTCACTGCTTTCTCCTGCAGAGCTGCTGTAATCTCTTGCTGCTGAGATGCTAATTCTAGCAGGCACAGAGATAACACAAAGCGGAGGCAGCTCTAAGAAGTACAGCAGAATTGTGACAAGCTTGGAGGAAGCAACTCATAACATGCTACCACTGGGGTAAGGTGTAAGACAGGAGCTAAGCCCATCAATACTGAAAGTGAACTATTAAATGAGCCACCGCATGGCAGATTTAAAAACTAAACAGAAAACCAGAAAGTTAGTGGAACATCTTTGCTGTGTTGCAAAGTTCAGGATGTCTTTCATAATTCCTCTTAAAATTTCCTCTTTAAAAATCTGCCCATGACTGACAGACAAAATTCCATCCAAAGGCAACAACAGAAAAGGTTCTGCCTGTGACTTTTCCTTAAGAAAAACACACTCTTCTTAAGGAAATGTCACTGGCTTAAGGATAATTAGTAAAGCACTCAGATACAAACTCTCAGAAATGTTATTCTATACTCAGAAAAAGAAATAACCTTTTCTGGGCAGCAGGACTGCAGAAGATGGCCCAGGTTGGCAGCTCCTGGTGGTGGCCAGGCTGGTGTGTTCCTACCAGTACTGCCTGCAGAGCTGCAGATGTGTGGCCTGACAACAGCTTGGGCACATCTAATGCCTGCAGATGAGGTTTCCTTCCCTATATGGTCTCCCATAGATACTGGGGGTCCCAGCAAGGAGCAGGTTGGGCCGGGGAGCAGTGCGCTGCTTCCCATCCGCAGGAACACAGCTTGCAGCCAGCACTAACCAGCCCTGCTGCTAGCTGCAGCTTTTATTTCCAGAGGTGGATACAATCCAAGTTGGAAAGAGAGGCAGTTGTTTGAGGTGCAGCCACCGAGGAGCATATTTTTTCCCCCCACATTTTGCCCAGGAGACCGCCTGAAGTCCTGCCTGAGGGGGTTACAGGGAGAGACACGGGCGTGCAGGGATGCGGGGCGATGCTCGGGGGTACCCACCCCCTCCCCAGCTCCCCGGGGCTCTTTCCCGCAGCTGCTGAAGTCCCACATTGCCATCTAGTGCCCGAGGAGCAGCAGGACAGGCGGGAGGCCGGGCCGGTTCCCGGGCACGGCGCGGGGTCCCTGCTCGCTCCTGGCCCGCAGCTCCTTTC
>NW_009953217.1:4113334-4126770 GCF_000747805.2 Chaetura pelagica
CGCTCCTGGCCCGCAGCTCCTTTCACTGCGGAAGCTTCGGGTGGGATGGAAATCTCACCACCCAGCAAGTCGTGTCGCAGCCCTGCCACGGGTTCTGCTTTGCCCCGCAGATGCTAAAGGGCTTGGGAAACGCTCTAACCACTTGGCTTAAGCTCAGGAGCACTGCAGCTACTAGTGGTCTCATCCTGGAAACGGTGCGACTGACTTCAGCAGTGACTGAAGCAGCTGATATTGATCTACTCCCACAGAGGTTTCCTTGCTGATGACCTCGACCTGCTTGACCTTCAGGCTCAGCCCCAGAGGCCCAGCAGGGCTGGCTGGGCTGCAGGCCTGGTGCCCACAGCAGGGAGATGCTGCTGAGGCCATTAACAAACCCTGGCAGTTTCAGTGAGAATCGGGGTGTTAACCCTATTGTCCTGGCCGGGATCCAGCTGGGATAGCTCAGCCCTGCCAGCTGTGGTTTGCCTGCGGGGAGAGAGCAGGGGGAAGCAGCAGGTTGGGCCCTGCCCCTGCTCCTGGGCTGCTCCTGAGTGGGCTGGAATGGCCGTGGCTTCCACCCCTGGGATCACATTACAGCAGTAAAAGTCTACTTCCAAAATAGTAGATTGTAATTACAGTATTTTTCTGCGGCATCTTTTCATGCCAAGCACTTTTATATACACAAAGAAAGGCATGTACTAAATATTTTTCACGGGACTTCCCACCGTAAGAGATGGGACTGTTAAGTGTTGTTATTATGTGTGCTACAAGAATACCTAGGAGCCTCAGGTGAGACAAGGGCTTCACTGTGCTCAATAGGGTAGACATGTTTAATAAAACTCAGTCTTGCTTGTGCAGAACTGGCAATCTGATAGGGATGGGACAGAGCGAGCAAGCAAAGTGATTTTTTGCACATCATAAAGCAGTTCAGTAGCTGACCCAAGTCTCCCAGGTTTCAGCTTGACAGCCAGTCTTTTAATTGAATACTGTATGAGGTAGAGTTTGTTTATAACAAAGGGGTCCCAGAAAAAACAGCCCCTTCATGGTTGCCTGGGCTCATTGATAGAAAAGAGACACTGTTCACTCACCTTCCCTGCTCATGCTGTAAGTGGGAACTTTGAGCACCACTTGGTAAAGGCTCAGAGCTGGCATACTCAGCTGGAAAGATTCTTCAGTGGATCCTGAAAACTCTACCAAGCAATTTGATGACAGAGTGCAGTTGTTAAACTTTGACAGTGAAGTGGCAACCTATGACCAGTGAGAACTCGTGGCTTCCCAGCAGTGTAGGTACAATGAGATTTGCCATGTCAAAGGTGGCAGCCAGAGCAAGGTCAGCCTGCACTTGCCACAAGAAGAGTGGCTGGAAGGGGTAAAGCTTGAGGGCAAGAATCGTCCTTGCACATCTTGATCTTCTGTCAGGAGATCTCATAGAAAAAAAGCCACTCAGAAGCATCAAGAACAAATGCTCTGAAGGTCACTCATCAAGCAATGGGGAGCAAATGTGCTGCTTTGTAGCTGGAATTTTGCATGTGTTCAGAGGACTTGAAGAGCATTTCACCTGCAGACCCTCAAATTGTGCTGCCTGGCAAGACAACATCCACTGGACAAAACTGAGGCCCTGTAAGCAGAACTTCCTTTTACAGAAGCAAGAAAAATTTTATAGACCTAGGCACTGTAAGATCCTTTCCCCCTAATACCAATATCTCAGTGAAATCTAATTGGTTTAGACCTGCAGTGTCATAACAGATCCAAGAGCTGCATTTTCTCTGGGAAAGAGCAAGGTTTTATTTTAAAAATATCAGCTTTTCATGACATTTTGTCTCCTTTTCTGTACAAGGTTTTAAACTCTCTGGTGCAGATCAAGGACCAGCTTCTTCCTCAGTGTAGTTCTGCCTAAGCCTGTGCATTTACTCTGGGGGTAAATTTTGTCCATAAGGTCTGAGATTCTCAGGCAGAGGTTTATTGACAAGCACAGTGCTGAAGATATTTACATTCAGCAAGGCTCATAAGCCACTGAACATCTGTTCTCTCATTAGAAGCTTCCTCAGCATTTGCCCTGTAGGCAATAATCTACAGGACAAGTTTCCCAGCACCTAAACTACTGTAGGATAATTCTTAAACTAAATGGAAAGCAAAGCCCAAGGCCCTGGGAATTTGCTTTTGTACAATAATCTTTTGTGTGCGTACAGTGGAAACCAGAGGATTATGGAGTCAAATCATGAGAATTCAGGTCAAGTGAGATTTGAGGGGGGAAGGAGAAGATGACAGAAGTGCCAGTGGGAAGGTAGTGATCCCAGGGGAAGGAACGTGACGCTTGCAGATAAGCCTGTTCTGCTGTCATGGTTTAATTTTAAACATCAGTATTAAAATTTCAGAGCAGTACTGAACATCAACTCTCCCTTTACTGCATGAGGTTCTTTTTTGTTGTGGTGGTTTTCCACCCTAGCAGCTGCATTATTTTGGAGTATAACTGTCTCGGTTATTTTCTTGTGCCATGTCTCCATTTTCTAGCTATTATTTTTTTGCAATCTGGGAGTTTGTGAGTTTAAATCTCTTTTCTCCATTCAGCTCCCTGTTACTTTTCTCCTTCTTGCACACTTAGCCTGGATCAAGGATTTAAAAGATTCTCTAGATATACCACACAATTAATTTATCTCCCCTGGACATTTGCTTAATAGAAGGAAGGAAATGGCATTAAAGAAAAGCACTCAGAAAAATGTGATACTGATTTTTCTCTTTCTGGCAAAGGATTGATCTGCATAGCCAGCTCCATAACCAGAAACTCTATTCAAATTCCTGCCACTCTTGCTACAATGCAGAAAGATCCACCTGAATCCAATCAACTATTTAACATGATCTTGGCTAGTGTAGGATACTAAGCTAGTGAGAGGATGTGCTGTTGAGCAGTGACTGCTGAGAAAATAGTGGAATAGAAAAGGCTAGACATAGGTGTAAGCAAAGGAGAAAACAGCACCAAGGAAAATACACAAATCTTCTGCAAACTGAGCAGTTGTGCAGCTCATCTGAACGTAAGGATTTGACTTCTCTTTTTAAGAAGACAGGCAACGTGGCAGAAAGGTTAAAGATCCTGCCCCAAATACCAGGTATCTGACCTAGAACAAAATACCTTCTCTATTGCCTTTGTGAAATCTAACATGCTGAGCAAGACAGGAGAAAGTAACTGCACAAAGCAGCTCCACTTTCTGCTCAGCAGTGGTGCTGGAAGCAAGAGTTTGAGTCTGTAGGTATTTGTACCATGAAAGTGCTGCAAGCTGGCAAATGCAGTTTTTATTTAATTTTAAATTTGGTCACAGCATTTACCACTTCCAGGAAAAGAGTACACAAGTCTTCTTGGATAGGATATATTCATTTTTTGAGATTAATATGTGATTTTAGTTATTTATCCTATTTGGTGTACCATGCATTTACTCACTGTCATGTTATTTGCACAATTGCTATGTCCTGTGTGAGGTAGCTCTAGACATGGGCTGTGTCACTTAGGAAGGGACAAGCACTTTGCTTTCCCATCACCATCTGAAACAGAACATAAAGTCTTTCAGAGGCAAGAGCAGAAAGTACTTTGTTAGTGCTTGTTTTGGTTGAGAGAATGACCGACTTGTAGTCTAATGTATATTATTGTTCTAAGGAATGACACGATCTTGATCTGTGTTGGGAAAGTCCAGAACAATGATTGTCCAAGGAATCGTAATTCATCTTCCTCTGTGTGTGTTTTACGGAAGTCCTGAGCTGTGTGCCTACATGCTGGTTTTCCTAATACCATTGAAACATTCTGTATTCTTCCTCTTTTTCCTTTGCACCCCATTTTCAATTGTTTAGTTCCTATGTTCCAGATGAGCACAGACTGCATGATGGGCCAGGGAGGGAGGCAGAAGGGATCATGTAAGACTTTGTGGGGAGCAACCTACAGTTTGGGCGTCACGATTAAGAAGTGTGGTGCAGGGTACAGATGTTATGGGTTGTATTATCTTGGTCTGCAGGGAAAAACATCGGATGAAATGGTTTTACTGCTTCTTTTGAAATGCTAATGTTTGACCATTTCCTCCAGCGAAGCAAATCTCATTATTTCTCACTGTAGCCTACATTTACCCTTCCTCTAGTCTACACCACCCTGACCCCAGAGTTTCTGCTTTTCAAATATGTGCTTAAAATTTGTCTGGTATGTGATCGTTTTATGAGGTGATATCATGAAGTATGTGTTCCAGCTGTGTTAGTGACCCTGCCTACAAACCAAGGAGGTTGGCTAAGCACACTCTTGCCCTCCTGCTTAATGTGACTCGACAAGAGGATGCTGTGATCCAGAGTGCAAAAGTGTAAGAGAGAAAAATCCAGATTAGACCCTGGAAAAAGGAAACTCTAAGTGAAAGTGACTTTTTATCTCTTTGTGTCTTCATGTTGACACTACATTAGGAAGGCTGACATCAGATATCCCCAGAGGCCCAAATCCAATTTTGAATCAAATGTAAAGGACCAGCTTGTAAAGGCCAAGAATGAATTGGTTCTGCCAGAAGGAAAATTAGCACAGAAACAAGCCTATTTCCAGAGGATCTACTGAAATAACTACGTGATGCCTTAATAGGGATTGTCCTTGTCTGATTTTTTTTGTTTTGTTTTAACTTAGTGAAAGTTTAGGCTTTGAAATGACCAATCTCTATAAGGAACACATCCATCTCCAGATTTGTTGCATGCAGTAATTTGTAGTCAAGATTACTTTAGTTAGCATTGAGATGGGCTGTTCTTTTTATTCTCTGAGCCTGTTTTAACACTGAGTTCTGAACAAATACTCACAAAAGCTAAACAGATATGTGTCTGTCCTACTTGCTTCCATGTACATCTGTGAGAAGCTGCAGAGATTTTGTGCTGCTGAGCTGTCATGCTATTCCATAGTGCCAAGTCCTTGTATTGCTGCAGCTCTAGGCCATTTGCTGTTGCAGGATAAGATTTAGGTCAGTGTTTTTTCAGACTTTTTTGATTTGTGGACCCCTACAAAATTTTCCAGCAGTAGTGCAGACTCCTTTAGGAATTTCACATATGTAGATTGCTATCTGGCACATATGAATTTACTTTTTCTCAATCACTTTTTTCAGGCTCTTTAGAAGTTTTCCATGGGCTTGCCAGGCTCTGCAGACCATAAGCTGGAAATGAATGATTTAGGTGAGCTCTTGAACCATCACTCCTCCATGTAGGCACTGCTGTAAAAGATGAGAATGCCAGAAAATGAGTAACATCAAGGCCAATGTTTTGGGAATATTGTGACTTTCAGTATTTTATAGTCTGTCAAAACTAAATGTAGGGGTTTTAAGCAACCAGTGCTCACATATGAAAAAAATACTTGGTGATGGTGTATCAACACCCACATTGTCCCACTGTCTCAGTGGCTTTGGATACTGAGTTGTGGGTGTTCCAACACACCCATAAATCATAACTGGCTGCCTCCAGATTTTAGCTATCAAATGATATATGCTTTTTGGCTTCTCTAAGCCTAGCCCAAATAAAAGTCTGCAATATAATTTCTTTAGATTGAGATCAGACTTAGGAGGAAACGTGGGATAAAGTCCACGAATAAATCAACTTTCTCCCTGCCCTGCTTTATGGACTATACCATGAGAACGCATCAAACACTCTCTCCTGGCTGAGAAGCTGCTATTAGTAAGCAAGACCTTGCTTACCACAGTAGGCTGAGCTCCTTAACTTTTCTAGCCCCACTATTTCTCCAACAGCAGAGCACTGCATCTTCACCCATTTGCTACTTTGCTGTTGGTGAGCTGGAGGAGAACATCCATCAGCTCGGAAGTGAGGAAACACTGGTGTTAATTACTTGCACTGCAGTAGTCCCTGCATGCTCTAAGTGTTGACCAGGTCTCTGCTAGGTAGGGTTCAGCACATGTCTGAAAGGGGAAGAGGATCTATGTGCCAAAGATCACCCAAGCCAAGCACACGACAGGATATGACAAGTGGTTATCAGGGACAGGCAGATGGAACAGTATGAGAAAACACCAAGATCAGATAAAGTTAGTGTATTAGCCTATGGTTTTGGCATGACATCTAGTCATCTGGTGAGATATGCTCTTCTAAAAAAGCTCTAAAGGACAATGATTAACTTATTTCCATAGCTGTTACAGAACATTCCTACAACAGTAGAATGGCAGTTTAGGGAGGAAAAAAAGCATATGGTAGTTGTCAGAAAATGTAACAAAGAGGTGATACAGACTAGCAATTTGGCTAACCAGAATTGAGCTCTAACTCCTGTAAGTGAATTTAAGATGATAGGCTGGATGGACATAGGTCAAAACAGGTCTTGGAAATTAATCAAATAGCTTTTTCCTTGCTGCAATAGAGAATGGTAAATCAAAGGAGGGATGTAAATAGAAAGTGATCTGGTCAAAGCAGGGAACTGGCTAGCAAAAAGGATGGGACAAGACATAAAATCACAAAAACAGAGGAGAGAATAACGCAGCAGTGGAGGTGAAAAGGGAAAATAACCAAGTTAACAGTCCCAACTGCATGGATGTAGATAAAGTATTATATACATGTTTTTTTATAGAGGAAGAAACTGTAAGTGTGGACATGTTTTGACCAGGATGGCTCAGAACACGGTCTGAGTTGAAGATGACATCTGACTTGCATTTCCTCTTCCTCTCCTTTTCTTGGCATCTGTTGCAAACCCACTGTTCCCTAGCCTGAGACTGATCTCAAGGTCATTGTTTTGATTCTACTCTTATCCCTCCCGCCAAGAGGTTTATAGAGTTTGGTGTTCTTTATAATGAAAGAATAGTGCCCATCAGCTGATACTTCCAGATTTTCAATTTTCTTTTTGGCCTCCTAAGGCTTTAATATGAAACCTTCCATCTCGCTGTCCACGAGAAATACTTCTTCTGAATTATGGCTTATTTCCTCTTAATATTCACGACAGGGGTTTTTTATAAACCAAGTAAAAAATAAAAAGTGCTGCCCAGTCCCCTGTGGTTGATGGATCAGACTCCCTGCCAGCAATAGGCCAGACAAGGTGTTATGGGACCTTCTGTTTTCGTACAGGATGTAGAAGACAGACTCTTCCCTTTATCAGGAGGTAATTCAGTGTAAACCAGCTTAGTGTTCAAACCTGCATCGCCAAAGATAATGCAAAATATTAAAAAAAAAAAAAAAAAAAGTATATGTCTCTAGAATATGGCATTGAGAGAAAGCAAGGAACAAGATAAAATGTTCCATTAATCCCAGTGTCTAGTCTGAAGATGATGCAGTGTAGGGCATGTGATAATTTACAAAAACAGTGACTAGACTTCTTGGTATGTACTGCAGGTGATAATTAATTCTTATCTACTTGTCCCTCACTCAGTGCTTACACCAGTCAATTTACAGATCATTACACTGTACAATATGTAAAATAAAAATAAATCTCATTAGACATCTCGGCTGTATGTTGCTTAGCCTGCTGCTCTAGCAGACAGTGATTTAAAGATCCACCTCAAGAACCTGGGCGGAGGAACTGCGCTTATCCAGTCATTCCCATTTCCTTTGGCTACCTCTTCTGCATCTACATTCTCTTTCTCCATATTCAGCTTGAAAAGGGATTTGTCCCCCTTGTACCAGGAGCAGTATTTCCTGCAGTAGTTGTACAGTAAACTTGCAACCCATCACAAAGAGGCTCAGCTGAGAGGGGATCTGGCATGCAGTGAGCCCTTCTCCAGGAGGAAGACTAGGAAAACCTTCAAATCACTACCAGTGTTTGAGGTTTTGGTTCATGAATTCTTTGCACTTCCACAGCAACACAAAGTTTTGCCCGGTCTAGACAAGTGATTGTTTTCAGCTGCTGCCAAGTTGCTCATCAGTGACTGCTGTGCTACTTCGCTGGTATGTGCAGCTCAGAATTTAGTGAGGTGATTATCTGGAATAATGAGCACCTGAGTACAGTGTGTCACTGACAGCCCTGGATCTGAGATTGCCCTAATAATGGATTAACATAATATTTAGGGATTTGTTGTTGTTCTGACAAAGTCCACACACACATAATGTTATGGGTAAATAACATTGGTTTTCCCTGCTAGCATTGGCTTTTACTGCTAATTTCAAAGTGAGAAGAGTAAACTTGTATTTTGAAATGAGAGGACTAAGTTGGAGTTTTTGTCTTGTACTATTGGTGTCTTATAGAAGTTTTCTACTCAAATAATTATACAGAAGAGATTTCACTGTCAAGCAGAAGATAACCAGGCGCTTTTTCAGTAATATTGCTAAAGCAGTGGGTGAAGGATCCAGAATAGCTGGACTGTGTGATTATTTTAACTGCTGTAGAGATAAAAGAAAAATGTGAGCAGTGAAATGTGGAAAAGATATATTATATTACTTCTCAACAATTTTCTTTTTCTCTTGTTCCTTTGTCTGGAAACAGTGATTAGATTGATTTTTCTCCTGTAGTAAATAGAGTTCCCTAAGAGTAAAGTGGTTGCTTGTTTAAAGCAAGATTTCTGCTTTAAGTGATAGATCTCTATTTTCCAAGCCAGTGAAACTTCTCCTCTGCTATAATGACATTTACAGACATCCTACTTGGGGCTGAAATTCCCCGCAGACCTGTAGAAAACCTGATGACATCCCTGACCATCTTTTTTTCAGCTCTTCTGCATCATTTCAGTTCCAGTGTCCACGTTTCTGCCCTTACTCATAAGTTGGTTGAAGCTCCATGCAGCTGTCACTGCGTTTGTAGCTTCTTCCCGGCTTCTTCCAAAGGCTGAGATGGATGTATTTCTCCACTTAGCCCCTCTTAAAGCTCTTTTTCAAGGGATGTGTCCTATCTGAACTCAGCAGAGAAGGTGCATAAGATTAATTGTAGGACCAGTCAGCACTTTTTCTGACTTCAGGAGTGTCACAAGTGAACAGCTGAGAAATTTACTCTAAACACTGGTGCCTTTAGCTCAAGCTGGAGGGTTGCATCACTCACAAGCTACAATGAAATGTACACTATTGACAGTTGTCATGTCCTTGGGGTGGATAATTTATACATTTTTACTTCCCAGTGGTGTTAATTTGGCACCCCCTGGAGGAAATATGTTTGAAGACACCTAAAGGAAGGAAATAATTTTAAAAACTCCTTTGATGCAATCCATTCTTTAACTAAACTGTAAATTTTCCCAGTTATCTTTGGAGAGGGAATCTTTGCAGAAATATTAATGTAATTTTTCTCTAGGCAGTTTTTCACCCTGAGATAATATGTGCAGGGATTTTTTTTTTTTTCCCCTCAGACTAAACATGTCAATGTAAGACCAACTGGGGAAGCGGTGGGGATTTTCTCTAAGATCATGAATTAAACAATCAAAAAGAAAACCTGGAATGTCACCTATAAATGACAAGAACAACCATTATAGGGGTCCATTTGAATCTGGCCCAAGATACCTCACAATCAGTACACAACTTTACTCTCATGGTTAAGGTAAAATGTGGGAAGAACTGCAGGGCTGTGTCTGGATTTAGAAGACAAAAAAAACCCCACCTCATGTTAGAAAAACTAAGGCTATTAGAAATACTTCCATTTTGCTAATCAAATGTAACAGCTTTCTCTGTTAGAAATGAGCATATGCTGGGTTTGCAAGCTGGCTACAGAGTTTGATCTCAGAAACTAAAAATGCCAAAGGCAAAAAATTTAAACTGCTTTGCCCCTTCAGGCTGCAAGAAAAGGGTTTAAATAATGCCAAAATGCTTATTTTGTAACAAAATAACTGGATGATAGTGATTTCTAAAAAGAAGTGTCAACAAGGTTTTAAAATTACTATTGTTTTTTAGCTCTCACTGGGAAATACCTAGATGCATTTACAAAGAGGTTTCAAAGGGAACTGGGAATGTTGTCTATCAGTGCTGCAACCAGTGAAGTGTGAACAATAATTGCATTGGTTTTGATCTGTGTTTGTCAGCTGGGCACAGTCTCCTGTTTGCTCCTTCTGCTCCAGCAACAAAGCTCAGTCGTGGACCCTGCTGAAAGGAACTTCTTCCTGGGAACTACTGTTCCATTAGCTCCTGAGGGCATGGTTTAGGTGTGCTGGTTTTGTTTGTTTTCCCAGAAGAACTGTTTTCCTCTGAAGAACTCCAACTCAGTGCTGCCTAACCTTGTAACTCGTGGGTAATTCAAAGGCTTTTCAGTGGACTAATAAGCAGAGAGAGTCACAACACAGGAACTGCCATGGTAGTTTTCCCTAGATTAAATGTTTCCCAAACACTAGCAGTGGTCAGTAATGGATGTCTGGATAAACAGCAAAATCAAAAGGACATAAACGAGCCTTTTCCTGTTCCCTTCTCATATGACATCTCTGGCTGTCTTCTTTTCTCTACCACATAATAAGGAAGAGATCTGGGACTGGCTGCTGGACTCAGAAAACTCTTTGTGTTAATAGTACGTTCTCATTTCCAGCATGGCAAGAACACAGATTATCTGCAGGACTGGGCTACCAGTATTGGGGAAAATGCTTGACTAAGAAGCTGTCCTTAGTATGTTTTCTTTTGTTCTATCAAGTTGTTTTTCCTTACCCACAGACATGCAGCCAGCAGGGAAACCACAGCTGAAGATGGCTGTATGATAACATTACTCTTGCTGGCCTAGGAAGATGTTTAAATACTTCATTTTTCATGCAAAGCACAAAATTATTAGTTTCACAATAAAACGTGTTTTCCATGTTGCGTTTGCCAGATCTGATGTTAAGAATTTAATATTACTTTCACCAGAGGTGAAAAAATTTGCAAAGAAAATTAAACAGCTTCAGTCTTCCTGAACATTATCTATCACGGGGCAATGCAGAACTCCAGATATTAATGCAATACAAATACATTTGAAATTTTACAGTAGGACTTGAGTAGCCTTCAGGTAATTTTCAATGGGACTGATTTTTATCTTGTTTGTCAGCAGCAACTCCTAAATTTCTTTTGCTAGAACCAGTATCAGAGGTGGCAGTTTCTGGCCTGTATCCATAATGGAGTGTTTTGAAACTGCTGGTAGAGGTACTGCTATTGACAGGGAAAACACTATGTAATGTTTGTAGCTTCTTTTTATCCTGGATCTAATGTTTGTAGAGCTACACAATTCAGAGCCTGGAAACTAATTCCATCTAGAATGACCTGCATTCTTGAAAGAAAGAAAAAGGGGAGGTATAATGCTAAAAAAAAGGAGATTAATTGGTGGAGCAGATGGAAAAGACGGACTCTAGATCAAGATCCTGTCCATTCTGCCCAGCTTAGGAGGCTGGTGAGTACAAAATGGGCCTGTGGAGGGATGGCTCACTTAACTGTCATATAAAAGTACCCTGGGCTGGGAGAGAAGTGTTGTCAGTGCCCATTGAAAGCAGTTACAGCAGTCTGCTGTTCAACTGCACATGGCAGATCAGTACATCTCTAATTATTATTTGTCTGGCTGGCTAAGCAGCGCAGCATTTAAAACCTAATTTGTTGTATAATTTAATTTTAATTGAGTCTCCTATCCACACAGGACTCGTTAAACTAGCTGTATGTTTCACTTGCTGTCTTTTTACATGGATACTATGGGAGAGGTGGAAGAGCTGAACCAATCATTTGCTTGCACTGTGCTATCGCGGAGGTGCAGTAATTCCTTGGTGTGATTGCAGAGGGATCTCTTGGCAGGAGTACTTAGAAAGTATATTTTCTCAATGCCACAATATAACAAAACAACTTCCTGCCTCAGCTAATGCTGGGGTTTACACAAAAGATTTGGTTGTTGTGCTTTTAGTGCCGACTCCCATGTGTGGTATTTTCCTCTGCCACTCAGAGATAACAATTACTAGTCACTGTGAGCAGTAATAAAAATGAAGCACCGTGACAATGTTTTTGAGGGGCTGTAACTTCCACTGATGTGCCTCTTCCTGAAAATATAAAAGGCACTAGTCCTCAGTGAGGACAAAGGTGAAAGTAAGCAGGATATTTTGCAGACAAATCCTTTTGGAAGAATGCAGACAGACCTCAAAGAACCATTTTTTGTAGTATTATTACTAAGAGAAGAGTTCTAAAGTCAATAATGCAAATCTCTTATGTATGTGCACCAATTTTTTACATACATGTGCTGACATTTTTTCCTGATCTAGAGCCCATGCAGCTGTGAAGCAATAATGTGCATTAGGTATCAGTTGAAACAGAAGATCTAAACAACTTATGGTTTTGAATAATTTTACGTGTATCAGCAGTCATGTGCAGCACTGGCTGCTATTGCTGTGAGATTCATGTGACCAAGGGGATCTACAGGGTTTCCAGGAAAGGTTAGGATAAAAGCAAAAACTGACAGCTCAAGCCTGTGAACCAAGTAGGAGTATCACAGCAAATAATTGCAAATGCTTTTGTTTTCAGTATTTTCTTCCTATTTTTAATGCCTTCTGATTTAATCCAGACTTCAAAATTATTTGATTGAAGTGGGAAAAATAGGTTTGCTGCCTCTTGATATGTTATATGACTCATTTAAGAAGCTAACCAGCAACCAGCAGGGAGATCCAGGATAACTCAGTCTTCCTCCTCCGTTGAACATTAAACTGTTTGAATCCTTTAGATTAATTTGATGAAGGAATCCACAACTAGAAGATTTCTACTGATGTTGTGCAAAAGCACTACCATTTGTTTGCCTAAGAAGCCGCTTTATATGTGGTGCTCATTGGCCTAAAAATATTATGGTATAAAGTGGTACAAATGTCCCAGAAAAAAAACAACCAACAACAACAAAACAAAATCAATATAGAGAAACAAGTCAATCAATGAGTGAGTAGAGATCAGGGCTTACACAAAGGGGGAAAGGACCACCAAAATTTAGGCCCTGGGATGGTTGTGTTAGCTGATTGGGGTTAGGTCATGGAATCCTTTAAGAGTTAGATCAAGGGAAGAAAGACTCTGCATAACAAGTGTTTCAGCAGAGCATGAGGAAGAAGCCCCAGCTGTCTGGACGTGTTGGGCAGAGGAGAGGCAGCTGCCGGCTGGAAACCTGCGGGGCCAGTGGGACATGGAGCCCCTGACAGGGAGAGACCTGCCCTGCGGGGCTGCCGACCAGCCCGGGGTGCGGGCAGGAGGTCAGACAGAACCAGGCTGACTTGGTGTCGGTCATTTTAGCTCTCTGAGGTGGCTCCCAGTGGGATGGAAGCGGGAAGACAAAGTAGGGGTTTGGGAAAGGAGGCAGAGCACGATGGCCCCACAGAGGCTGGGAGCACAGGCCCTGCAGGCCCAGCCACCGCAGGCCCACAGGAGATGGGGCTGCCGGCAGGGAGCGGATGAAATGTTCCACCTGCAGTTTTATCCGGGCAGTGAGGCTGGTGGGGGTGTGTTGTTTTAGCTAGTTTCCAACTGCTGTAGAAGAGCTTAAAATGAGGTGGTTGGTGGGGAAACAAAGAGCAAAATGAGGTTTCCTGACGTGCAGGAGCCTCTGCTTCTTGCCCGTGCCCCCAGTATCTGCAGATTTTAGACTGTTCAGAGCC
>NW_009953217.1:4127449-4138644 GCF_000747805.2 Chaetura pelagica
GGCCCCGGCCCCCGCCCCCGGGAGAGGGAACCCTCTGCTCCCCCCCGGCCCCGGAGGCTGCGTGATGGTTTGGGTTGGCTTTGTTTGTTTTTGTCAGATGTGAATCCAAATGGAGCACTCGAAAGGAGGCGAGCGGAGCCAGCAGCAGCAGCAGCCCTGGGGGAAGCTGACCCGGCTGGGCGCTGATGAGGCAGAGCCGCACGTCCTGCTGCTGAAAAGAGAGTGGACCATTGGTCGGAAGAAAGGTGGGACAAGGGCACGGTGTTCGGGGGACAGCAGTGATCCTCCTCCCTGACCTTAAAAACACTGGGAGGTGGGACTGAAACTAGTTGGGTTTGGTGCTTTCAGCTGTTGGAGGCTCTTGCCTGGCGGTCCCTTATTCCTAGTTACCTCTTGGCTCTGTGTGAAGAGGAAGTTTTACACTGACCTTTTTTAACTCACTCGTTATGGGCATGTTTAAAGGGAATGTGCCTTTTGGGTTATCTGTAACAGTTTGTACAAATAAGAAAAAACAATTGTTGACTCAGAAAAGTTTCCATGTATCCTCCCTGTTTACGTTCTCATTTTGTTTCTGTGGTTGAAATAAGTTGGAACTGCAATGCAAAATGCTTTTGCCTCACAGAAAAGAAAACGCCCACATAAAAGCCCTGAATTCTTCTAGCCATGTAAAGATTGCCAACAAGAACTGAAAGTTTCTCTGGGAGTGGACTTGAAAGCTCTGTTTCCAGAGCCTACTAGGGCTTTTGCTAGTTTCCTTTATTTTAAAGGATTTAATGTTTACTGTATTTAAAACAATCATCACAGTGTTTAATTTTTATTTTTTTTTTACTCTGCCCTGACAGCACTAATTTTCAGCTTCCTATTCTTCATTTCAAGCTATTTGACTGACCAGTCACCTTCTGTAAATAGGCTTGAACAGATACCAGATACTGTAGCTCTATGAGAGATTCAGATACTGTATTGCAGGAAACATGTTTTGCCTGTTTACATTTGGTAATAAACATTTAGATTGCTTATCATTACCTAAGCTGTAGATAAAGTCTTCAAATTGAGGTCTAGTTGAGGGTTATCTTGCAGAAAAGAAGGTTAATCTTGGTGTATTCCATTGCTTCCATAACTGTTTGCTAATGGATTAATAAAATGAATGGTTACAAGAATACCAAACTTTGGGGCAAAATTATTACCTAGGAAATCTTCAGGAACATTAGAAATGCTTGTTTAGAGCATTTTGTCCTTCCTGCTCCCATGTAAAAATTTACTGCACAAAACAGAATGGAAATGTTGCTGTGGTCCTGAGTAAAATTCAGTCTGCTCACTTTCAGCGGGCTTCTTGGCATCACAAGGTGTGTGGCAACAGTTAACTCTGTAGCTGTTGATTGTTCGTTGAATATTAGGAGTGGACTAGTGATGAACTGCCACCAGCATGTGTAGTGGCTACTACTTTCTGGGTATGTTGTTCTTGCAGGCTGACATACAGTGCAGCAACAATAGGTGGAAGTGAATCATGTCTGTTAATTATAGCTTTTGTGAAAGCAAGTGCTTTGAGTCATTTGTGAGGTAGGTGAGTGGGGAACCTTGAGCATTGCCTTGAACTTTCGTAGTTAAAATGAAGTAATAAATTTGCTCAGAGCCCTGGAGTTGTAGACAGGAAGATTTCATGTCAGCGTGGTCATTCCACTTCTCCTGTGTTATCCCTAAATCTTATTCTGGATTTTCAATCTCCCTTCAGCTTTATTAATGTAATAGTGCTGTCAACACAGAAGAATGCTTCTGTTTTAAAGTAAACAAAAGAAAAATACTTTAACATAGAACAGTGATGCTTTCATTTGTTAGACATTGTTTTTTGCTACTTCCCCCCAATAGACTGGATGAAGCAGAAGTTAAATCCAATGAAACAGTTACAATGGGGTGGAAAAAGAGCTGGGTGCTCTGTGATGTATGCCTCTAGAATTTAGATTGATCAACTGTAGAACAAAGTAATTGTGATTGATTTAGTTTCCATCTGTAAGGGTTAGAACTGGGGGGGGGGGAAAGGGAATTAAAACATCTTGTAATGGTTGAAATAAGCTTGACTCACATGCAGCTATCTATGTTTCCTGTACTAGACTGTGTTGCTGCCTATATGCCAGTCATTTTTAACTATTGCAGATGTACATGAGTCAGTTGGTTGTGCATTTATAGCCATGTAGAAGGCTGATCTGTCTGAGTAACGTGTATTTTTAAGCATGCTGGAAAATCTGCTTGCTTTTTAAGGTTGTGACTTATCTTTCCCTGGCAACAAGTTGGTGTCTGGAGATCACTGTAAAATTGTAGTGGATGAAGAATCTGGTCAAGTGTCACTGGAAGATACAAGGTTGGTTCTTCTGTGAACTTCTACTCTGGATTTTTTTAGTCTGTGAAGTAAAACTTTGTGCATTACTCAGAGCATCCATAGTAAATTCTTCTATTTTTTTCCTGCTTTTACATCTAGATTAGTTTTTTTTCCTCCTTCTAAATATCTTGTTCTCTACAAAGCAATTCATAGTATACTGCATATAAAATAGTGTTGGTGTAATGGTTCTGTAACAAATTTCTTTAGACCTGTAAAAAAAGTGATGGCAGCATTCTTAAAAGCTCTAAGCATGAATGTACCTTGTGTTAGGCACTTTTGTAGGGAAGAAAATACCTGAAATGATGATCTCAAAGCATAAAATAGATGTGGAGTGAAAATCTGTACTTGTTATACATTTTTCTGGTATTCAAAATACCAATACCTTCTATACTGTGGGTTCTGTAGTTGTCTAGCAGTCGTGGCAGGGATGTCAGATGGAGATTAGAGCTGATTCCATCTAATTTAATAATTAAATATTTTTGCTAGATTCTACTGTTATTTGAATTGTATTTCTTTTCTGGATGTTTCTGTGTTAAGTTAGTGTTGGGAGAATTAAGGCCCTTAATGTAGAAAAATTTAAGCACCTAACTTACTGGAACTACTGTTAAAATTTTAAGTTTAATTTAGTGGATCTACTTTTAGTATATCAAGTTAATTACTTGCTTCTTCACATACTGAGGGCCAGGAACTTGCTGTACTGGTGAGACTGTTTCCTGTGGAGTTCTGAGGCTACTGTGGGAGTACAAATAGCACTGCAGTGGTTGTGGGTTGTTTCCAGTGAATTTTAGTTTGTTTTCTAGTTTCTTCTAGAAAATTTCTGATAGGAATTTGAATCAAAGGGTATTTCCCGGGAGGAGACTGCAACTCTCCTCAAAATTTCATTTGCTTCATTTTTGACAGGACTTTTTTGTCTAAGATTGCAGGAAGCTTCTGGTTTATTGCATGTCAAGAACTCTTGACATTTTAAAATGCTTCTGTAAACGACATTATTTTTCTGCCAGGTTATTGCAGTCAGTAAAAAACCAAATAATGCTTTTCTGCAAGCTCCTCCCATTTTTCATGTCTGGAAAGCATTTTACCCAAAGATGACAGGGTCCCTTCTAAATACGTTGATGTACCTACATAAAGAGGAAATGTCATGGTTGAGGTTTTGAAGGGTATCATGCCAAATTCCTGTTTCAACATACCAAAACAAAACTAGATATATTGTTCTGGCATCTCAGGGTTAGTGTCAAACAACTGCTGAGCTTTTGACAAGAATCCCTCCAAGAATATTCTGAAAAACCTTTGAGCTGTCTAATTGAATGGCATGCATGCTTTTGGAGGGCACTGGCAGAATTTATAGGCTTTAGCTAATGTTTTTCTTTCCTCAGAATTTTTGCGCCTTGGTACCTTTTCTGTCTCTTGATCAATTAGCAGCCATGTTGATACTGAAAGAAGTCTGTTTCAGGATGAGGAACCCACTTCCAGGTATTACACATGGGCTGTGTGTTTCTTATTTTATTTGCTCAAGTCAAACAGAACATGTATGTTGGAAGAGACTTCAGGAGGTCATTTAGTTCAGCTATGTTGCTGGCTATCTTGTGGACTGGGTCACCCAAAACTAGATGTAGTATTTTAGATGTAGACTAATTAATTCCAAGTAAATGGGAATAGTAATCACTTCACTTGAGTTTCAGGCTACACCCCTGTGAATACAGCCAAGTGTGCTGTAGGCCTTCATCGCTGCCAGAGCGTGCTGCTGACTGAAGCCTGGGCATGAGTCCAAGGTGTATGAGCTTATGCTTAGTCATAAGATCTACCAAGAGCCTTCACTGGTTGGTCTCCAGTCTGTACTGTTGCAGGTGGTTATTCCATCCCAGGTGCAGGACTTAGAGTTAGCCCTTGCTGAATGCCATGACATTCCCATCAACCCATTCCTCTAGCTTGCTCTTGATAGATCCCTGGAGGGCCTATACTCTCAGAAGCTGTGGGATGAAATGCTAAATTTTAGGGAAAAATATCAGGCCTAGCTTGGCTGGCAAGGAAATGACTTAGAATTGTCCTTCTCTGGTGTTATCCCAAATTTCATTATGTTTCAAACAACAAAATGGGCCATATTTGCCTACTCCGCCAGGCTCAGAGTGTAGCTGTAAATCTAAGCTTGAAAAACCATCCTTCAGAAAAACCATCCATCATACAGTTGCATATAGCTGGTAGAATTGGTTTAGACCAATGTCATGGTAATACAAAGTAAAGGAAGTGTAAATGACACAGAAACATTCCTGCCTTTCCCCCCTCCCTGTACATACACATGCACCCCCAAGGCAGCCAGCAGAAAACCAGCAAAGCCAAATTAAAGCTAATTTTCTTTGATATATTAGTGAAAAGGTATGGCTTTTTACAATTATAGTTTATAGAAAGGCTGCACCTATGGAGTACTGGCTATTAGCTGCTTATGCATGTTACAGATCCATACATCTAACAAAAAAGATTAATATTCTTTGTGTTCTGCTTGCCTGTGAGTGTGAAATGTGGCTACCATTTGTTGATAGGACTATTTGCAGAAGACTGTCTGCTCTTCTGGGTCTTCCAATGTTTGTGCCAAGTATCAGACAAGCTCCAAAAAATCAAGCAGGCTGAAAGAAGATTTTTGAATGTTTCAGTTGGCACTATGGATGCCCAGAGTCCCAGAAAAATACTGCAGCATCAGCTTTTTCTTCTCCAAAGTGGAAAATAGTTTGGAAACATTGCTGTGGTCAAGCTCAGATTTTTCTGGTGAAGAGGAATGCATTGAAGGAGGCAGCTACTGTGGGACAGTTGAACCAAGTAGACTTTGTTTCTGTATTGCATCTAAACCAAATAATATAATCAAATATATGTAGAAAACCAGAATTGTTTTTCTCCCTGGTAGCATAATGAGTTATTGGATCTACTTTGGAAGGAATTACCATAAATTTGCAGGTAAAAGGAAATGTGTAGAGAACTCAAAATTGTAAATAGAAGTTTGGAAGTAACAAAAGTCAAGAGTTAGCAAATAGTACAATAAAATATTCACAGATTTGCCCTTTTTTGGGATGTGTTTTTGCTTTATTTTCCAAACTATGCACTAATTGCTTTATACTGCTTGAAAGAAAATAAATTATAGAAGCTGAGCACAGTGGAGGCAGTAGTTGGCTTGTCTTAAGTAAAAGCAATTGTAACATTATCCATTTTGAAACAGAAATTTTAAAGGCAACTAAATTTTTTAAAGGACCTCCTCGTGTCTTCTCACTAATTTTTTTTTTTAAGAAAGGATTCTAAGTAGTAAGTGATGTTTCAGAGTGGGAAAGGTGTATTAACACAAGGCTGATACTCCTGTGAGAATCAAGCAGATATTCACCTTCCCTGAGTAAATTGGATGTTCATTTTCAGTTAGCACTGGTGTCCTTTCTGCTGCTAAATTCTCCTCACCCAAAAAATTGTTCATGTAAACATAACAAGAATGGAGACTCACATAGTACAGAAGGGATTCTGTAACTTACTAGAAGTCAAAACTCAGTTTACAATGTGTTCAGGATAATATGGATTTAAATAGCAGATAACTTCTAAAACTATTAACTAAGAAGTTTTACAATACCACTCTTTTCTTGGATGAGTGCTACTAATTATTATAAAGCAAGACTGGCGTTTTCCTGGAAAGATAACAAAGTATCTTAAAACACATAGATCATTCACCTTCTTTAAAAGTAAGTGTGTTCTTAGTGAAATGTATTTGTTCACATCAATTCTTCACAACATCTGAGATTGGGAAGTAAAGGTAATATATGGTTCATTAATTAAACTGTAGATTCATCAGCCACCTTGGAATTGAGTCAAGGACTGACCCTTTTTCCTTCTACTCCTTAGAAAAGTGACATGGGGACCTTTTGTGACATTGTTTCACAGTGCAGATAATTTATATCTGATAGTACCATTTTTCTTCTCCACCTCAAAAATTACACAGCCAGTTGGTGCAGATTCAACATTGAGTCCTGATGAATGGCCTTCATATTTAGGATTCTCATTGTACTTTCTGCTTATTTTATGGGGGCCTTACTTTTATTTGAAACATCAGAGGAGTGCACAAATGTCATATTTATCATGTGTATCTGGTTAAAAAATAGCCACAACATTAATCTGATATGTTACAGTATCTGTGAAATACCTCATGCTGAAACTGGAAATGAAAGACTAATACAATTATCTGGGGTAGCTGGATATTTTTTTCCCTTTGATTGTGGACTGAGGTATAAATAAACTTTTCTTAAATACATTAGCAAACTGAAGTAGTTTATGGCTTTCTGTGTTAAGTAGCATCAGTTTGTTTCTACTTAATTTAGGCCTGAGAATGCCGAATAATTACTTTGCCAACTCTCACTGAAGTCAGCATAACTGCAAAACTGATTTGCCTGTTTGTAGCCCATTTGGCAGTGAAGGTCTTGGGTAGCTATTTCTGCAGCTTGTCTGGTGAGATCAAGCACAAGTGGTTACTAGATGTGTAGTGATTTTTTTGAAATGATTTATTATTTATTAAAAAATGTTATTCCAAGAATGCCTCACTTGAGTTACTGTCACTTATAACCTTCTTGGAACTTTGCAGTCACAAGAGTGCAACTTCACTAAGTACATTGTGGCTTTCTCCTGTATGTTTAGTGAAATATTTGGACTAAGGGTTGCCTGTAGATGCTAAACCTCAGTAAGAGACAATTCTTGCTACTTGGGTTTAGCTCATTTATAACAAAAGAAGGTCTAAAACTCTTCTGGCAGATGGGAGATGCATGCTTTGGTTTTGCCTTCTGGAAAACTAAGGAGGTCAAAGTTGATGTTTCTTAGTTTTGTCAAAGAACCTTTGAGAGGTTTCAGGGAATGTTACAAGCTTTTCACTTTTTATATAATTACAGGAGGTGCAATTTTTCTTTAACAGTATTTTTAATATATTACCACTAGCATCAATGTTAAGTTAAAAATGAGTATAGTTTCTAACACTGACTAAAATTCTTTTTTCCTCTAAATTGTTAAACTTTGACATTCTTGTGGTAATGTCTCTGCTCTGCTTTTTCTTTGGTGCTTATGACTTTCAGGCTAGTCATCATCTGTGCAGCTGAGGTAAAAGGCAAACTTAAAATAGTTTTCTTGCTTGTTGGAGAAACTTGAAGATTCTTTCATCGAGCAAATACCATTGTGACTCAGAGACTTCTGTTCTTTTCTTGATGTTTAAAGTAGCATTTTTATTTTGGGGTATCTTGTTATTTACGCTGGATTAGTTGATTCAACATTTTACTAGATGAGAAGAGATTTTTCCAGGTTGATTTCTAAAGGAAAAATAATGAGAAGGGAAGGTACTTATTTCAAAATAATCGTCCCTCTTCCAGAGGGAAACTGGGCTGTTAAGAGGAAGGCTGTTCTGGGTCCTGGACACAAGTGGTGGCCTCCAGGAGGTGGCAGCAGAGGTTTACTGTTATTTCATGCAGAAGCTTGCTTTCCTGAGGGGAAGAGGCAGATTTTCTCTGCTTTTATATTTGGTACTAATTACTGAGATTTTGATGGCAAAAGTCTGAGATTCTAGAATGCTGTAGCCCTGAAGGAGACTTATGGCAACTGGGTTGGAATTATTCAATATAAACTTTATTCAATATAAACTGGACTCTGTTATAAAGCACTAATAGCTTGTGTATAAAACATCACTGATAGTGAAGGAACCTCTATTGATCAGCATTAACTAATACCTCCATTAATATCCCCATTAATCGGCAATTATGTACCTTTTTCTCTTACTCAGTGTAATTTCCTGGACTTTTTTAAATTCTGGCTTTCAATTGTAGTTTGTTTGTTTTGAGAGCCAATAGTCTTCAATCATTGAAAGTATCTTGTGTTTTCCCGTCCTCCTATGTAATTATGAAAACATTTTTGCTGAGTTATCTTTTCTTTCTCTTTACAGTACTAATGGAACAGTAATTAATAAACTGAAAGTGGTGAAGAAGCAGACATACCCTCTACAGACTGGTGATGTGATCTATGTTGTTTACAGAAAAAATGAGCCAGAGAACAGTAAGTCAATTATATGTTTTAAATGACATGTTTAGCCATTAGTTTTGAGTCATGAGGCAAAAGAAGTATCAGTACAATTAAAACAGAACTACTCAATGTTAAGATAAATAATTTGTTAGTGTTTAAAACCAAATCTCTATAGAAGAGATTCAGGATGTGCCAGTTTTTACAGGGACAAGTCTCAACAACTGTCTGAAATTGAAATGTGCCTAGAAGTAGTTTTGGAAGAACTAATCTATGGAATGGTAATTAATGAGCACATGCTCAGTGCTTCTTGTAGAAGTCAAATTGCTGGGGTAGTTAGTGTTACTTTACATATCATATTGAAGCAATTTTTGGCATCAGAATGAAAGGCAGCAGAAGTGTTTTGTTTTGTGTTGGGTTTGGGCTTTTTTTAGGAGAAGAGACAAAATGAGGGGGAGGTGGGGAAAAGTCTATAGTGAAAGTAGAATTAGTAAACTTGGCAAAATAGTTGTGTAGCCCTAAAGCAGAAGCATACCTATAATTCTTTTCAGGGATTCTTTTCAAGGTGAAATTGAAATAACATAATCAGGTTGTTTGTTTGTTTTTTTAATAACTAATTGGGATCCTTCCTTAAAGGTTTTTAAATAAGCCAAACTGTTGTTGGGCAGGAAGTAATTCTTTCATGTTTTAACTGGGTCAAAGTCAGGGACCAAACTTTAGGTGTAAATGCTCTGGTTTTACAGTGGAAGGAAAGAAATATTTCATTAATTATCTGTGTTGGCATCTGTCTTAAAGATGTTCATTAAGTATTTGGGAAGTGATAACTGTCGAGGCAGCAGAGTTTTCATCTTTTCATTTCATTTCACTTCAGTTTTACAGGATCATTAAATCCAACACTGACTTAAAAGATTTACAGAAAGAATCAAATTGCTCATTATTATGAAATAACAGATGGGATTCAGCTTTGATAAACGGGGGAGAGAGGGAATGAGCAAGCTCTGTTTTTACATATGTATTGTGGCCCAGCTGACTGCTCTGTCCCATTAGCATGCAATTCTTCTTTTAAGTGTGAAGTATGTAATATTTAAATTTTAGTAGAGTGCACTCACTTCTGAAAAAGTTTTTTAGATAAAAGAGACATTTTAAATGTTAATTCTCATCACTGCATATGATAGCTCTGAAGAGGAACTTTAAGGTGAATAGAAGACTTAGTATGTTCATAAGCTCCCCTATTATTGTGAAGATAATTGGGTGTAGTGGGAGATGGGAGGGTGTATTAGAAATATTTACAGCATGATATTTGAAACAAAATACTGTGCTTACAATTTTCATACAGTAATAGACATATGAACTGTTAGTCTACAAAATCCTACATATATGCATACTCACTACTGAAATGCTTCCTTAATGAAGTTGCTGTTAATTATATATATAGACAGATCAGACAGATTTATGCTGTCTGATGTACATGCTACAAGAAGCAGCAATAAGCTTTCTTTGTCTCTATGGCTTGTTCATCTCACAAATCCTCTTTAAGATGGTGCTATTGCAGTTGATGCTACTTGGAAGAACTCAGATATGTGAATTTTCCAGGTACTTTATAATGAACTGAGTCATTGGTTTCCTTTTGGGCTAAGAAGTATTTGAATTACCAAGCTTCTAGTTTTGCTTTTTCAGCATCTCTGTCTTCAAAGAGACAGAGAGAATTTAGGTTTTGTATGCATATTTGGACATTCTGAATAGGTCTGAAGCAGACAATACTCTTTAACTTTTGATCAGAAAAAGAAACAAACCAAGATTCTTACTTGCTTCTAGTTGGTTGGAAATGAAAAAATAGTAGCAAGTTAGGGGAATCTTAGGAACTGTATTTAGGTTGAAGTAGGATGGAGAAGAAATGGATATTATCCAGTTGGTTTTATTAATAGATACTAAATTAGTTTCTGGATGAAATTTATAGGATGTCTTAATCTGTATATTTGAGAGTTCATGTATCTTGCAAAGAAATGAAATAAAATTGATCAAAGAAGTTGAGAAGTGAAGTCATAAATAATAAGCTTCTTCAAAGAATTTTAATTGAAGCATCAGTAAAAATACAGTTTCTTCTGACATGGAACAGATTTAAGGTTTAAGAAATGATTAAGCCTCTGGTTCCATGGCTAGCACAAGTTAAACGTCACCCAAAAGCTGCTCTGCCTGGTTTCCTGAGAAGAAAAGAACTTGCTGTGCTGTTCCTAATTGCCTCCTAAGTAGGAGTATTAACACTGTGCTATAGAGGTGACCCCTTTTTTGCCTTTCCCATTGTCAGACCCTTTGGGGAAGCAGCCACTTGTGAATAGAAGTTGTTTATGTGAGATGAAGGTTAATTAATTTTTGTTTAAAGTTTCTGATCAGTATTTTTTCCTCTCTTTCAGATGTTGCATATCTTTATGAATCCTTAAACATAAAACAAGAACAAGAAGCAACGCAAGAGCCAGTAGGTAAGGAAGTAATGCAAGATCCATGAAGAGAAGCTAAGCTCCAACGACTAATTTAACCCTCTTGAGAGAGTTTAGAATTTTGAAACCATGAAGTGGTGACTGTTGCACAGATATTTTTCTTCCCTTTCCCCCCTTCCAGCTGCAGAAGCTAATGTAGAAAACCAATGCCATGTGACCAAAGATACCTCAAGTACAGGAAGACGTAATGATGAGACCCAAATTACCTCATCACCATCAGCTACTCAGTCTTGCTATGAGGAACCACAGCCATCTACTTCTACATCTAACCTCTTTAATGCTTCTTCTGCCTCTCTTATTGAGTCTGCATCTGTTCA
>NW_009953217.1:4138744-4168823 GCF_000747805.2 Chaetura pelagica
GCAGGATAATCCTTCTACATCTGGTAAGAATTATTTCAAGTATTTAAAGTTTGGTATCCCATCAACTATTACTACAGTTTTTAACTGTAGCAGTTTAATCTCTTACCTTGTCAGAGTCTTCAGCATTTGCTTTGTTAAGTTCTAGTGAAAATACCAGGTGGATAAGTGCTTTTTAACTTTCTCTTTGGGTTGGCTGGGTAAATCCTGGTGGATGAGTAAGGCAACTGTGAGAATTGCTTATTCTCAAAAAGGCAGAAAATGCATCTGAAGCCCAAACTGTTCTGTCTTAACAGTATGATTTTGTAGTGGAGCACTGCTGAAAACTTAGCAAAACTGTGTGGCTCAAAGAACAAAGTAAGCAGATATAAGTGCTCATGAAATCACTCTGAGAAACTACTCTGTCACTGTTACTGCTGCCAATCACCCATCCCCCTTCCGTTCTTTAAAGCTCTGATACCAAAATATACCAAATGGATCCCTAGTCTAGTATCCTGCATTACCTTGGCAAGCGGAATACCACAATGCTGTGTAAATCTAAAACAGAACTGGAGCAAGAACCTCTATCTAGAAAATGGCATTTGTCATCAGGACTTTTTAAACATGCTCCTGTGAAAGAAAGCTTTTCCCTCTGCTGTGATCCTGACTTGTTTTGTATGATCAATATTGCATAAATCCTCTGCCTGGCATCTTTTTTCACAAAGACCTGGTGTGAATTACAGTCATATGAATAAATACTCCGCAATCTAAAGAGCAATGGAAATTTTAAGTAGGGTTACACAACTAATAGCTTGATTTCCTCCCAGGTCTTCCAGTTAGTCAGATTGGCTCAGAATGCATGTAGCATAGTTAGGCAGACACTGCTTCTTTGCTCCACTTTTTCCTGTTCAGATGTTTGGATTGATGTATGTGTATCAAGGGAGTTGTTTTCACATGTCACATATCTGTATGAAGCTATGTTGATGTTTCTGCTTTTATTTTGCAGGATCACAATCCTCGGTTTTCACTCCTGTGCCTGCTTTCCCCATCTTAGAATCTATGTGTCTAAGAGCACTACATGATGACCATGAAAAGCTGGATGTGAATATTGAAACTTCAGAAGTCGCTGTCAAAGAAAAAGCAGAATTGGATTCTCAAAGGGCAGGGGAGGAGGAAGGTTTGGAACCTGCTAAGAAGAAACTAAAAGCAGGCTAGTATACCTCAGTATTGCACAACCTATGCTGCCCTGTTTTAATCTTACCATTGAAAGTTAGTTTAAAAAACTTAATTAGAAACTTAAAGATATGTCCATTTTTCATAGAAGTCCAGTGAGATTAACAGAAACATAAGAATCTATGCTTATTTTTCTTCATTGGTAAGAAATACATTCAAAATGCGTGCATACCGAATCTTGAAGGTCTTAAAAGGTTATGTTAGTAGGAGATAAGTAACTTTTTCCTCCTCCCAATGCAATTTTTTGTTTTAAATACAAAACAAAATTTTGTTTTGTATTAAATACAAAAAGCAAAGCCACCATCCCAAATCGAGTCAAAAAAGCTTCGAAGACTACATACTGTAGAATCTTCTGTCTTTGTAGATGAAGGTGCTTGTCCAAATCTTCCACCAGAAGCTCCAAGTGAATGCATAATTAAAATTGGCTCTGAAGATGCCAAAACATCAAATGTGAAACCGGACAAGATGGAAGAAACACTAACTTGCATTATCTGCCAAGAACTGCTGCATGACTGTGTCAGGTATGTCTGATTGACAAAGGCTGTAATTCTGTGGTACTAATATATGAAGGTTAGTGACAACTGTTTGAGGAGGCCAGGATATTTAGGGTTTTCACGAGCCCTTCTGACTCCCTTCCCCCTGCCCCAATCTATATAGTCGCATCAATTCTAAACGGTTTCTTGAATCTTATGAATGTGTCTGACAAGTAAAAGATTTATGGTTTTATTCAGTTTCTTTCATTGTTTTCATGTTTGTGTTTCCCAGCTTGCAGCCTTGTATGCATACTTTCTGTGCTGCCTGCTACTCGGGATGGATGGAGAGGTCTTCTCTGTGTCCAACCTGTCGTTGTCCAGTAGAACGTATTTGTAAAAATCACATATTGAACAACCTAGTTGAAGCTTATCTGATCCAGCATCCAGGCAAGTTGATCAGTGTGTGTACTGTGACTGATTAGGCCATCTAAATTCAGGTACTTCTGAAAAATATATTTGAATATGGATTAACTTTGATCATGGCCTCTTGAAAACAAAACTTAAGTTGTCTGATACTGCACTTCCATTAACAGAGAGGAGAATTTAACTAAGAGCTTCTCTAACTCTTGCTATCCAAAAAAAAGTTTTATGGAAATGAAAACACAACAATTGTAACTGTGTTAATAGAGTGGGGATAAGGGATGTGAGCTGTTCTTTTCTCTTTAAATCTGAATTTGGTTTTCATGCCAGATAAATGTCGGAATGAGGATGATGTACGTAGCATGGATGCTAGAAACAAAATCACTCAAGACATGTTGCAGCCTAAAGTGCGGAGATCTTTTTCAGACGAGGAGGGAAGTTCTGAAGATTTGTTGGAATTGTCAGATGTAGATAGTGAATCTTCAGATATCAGGTATGTCTGTTTAAGCTGTGTGCTCTGTTAGATTTACTGAATGTTTGAATGCACAAACTCACAAACTCAGCCAGTTTCACAAACACTGTCATTGCTGGGAATGTTTCTCTGATCATTGCCAGAATTAATCTCATTTTTGTATTTGGGTAAGTTCATTCTTAGCAGTAATTATGTTGACAGTTCTACTGACTATCCTACTGAACCTTGGTCGTTCAATAAAAATCAATTAAAATTAGAAGCCCAGCAATATTCAGTCAATGACCCACCTGAATTACCCTACATTGTGCAACAGCTTCATGTCAGATATATGAAATTACCTTTTCCATTTACCAATTTGCTGTTGCTTTGGAGAATACATATCTCTGGCTAAGATCCTGTGAGGAATCCATGACTCTTTCAGTGCAGCTTGCAATGTTTGTAATTTCCTATGTCTTTGGACTGCTGCTTTCACTGGGCCTATGGTACTGAAGCAGCTGATTCTTGACCTAGAAATTCCCAGGCATCAAAATAGCATCTCTTCTCTTCCAACAGCAAACATATTATTATTTTTTTTTGCAGTGTGTCTAGAGGGGAACAGAAGAACTTTTCCTCTGCATAAATATTCCAGCTTTTTTCCTTTCTTCCCTGTTTATCTCACTTCCAGTCACATCACTCTTTTAAAAATTATTTTTATTTTTTAACTACTTGGGAAGTAGTAAAGCCACAAAGTTTTTGGCTGTTTCAAAAGCAGCTATCTTCAGAGCTGTGAGGTACTGAGTTATATAAACTTCATATGTTATTGGATTAAGAAATTCCAGATTTAAACTTTGAAAGTATGACCAGCCCTGCCTAGTACAGGGATATGAGTTATATTTGTACTTGTTTGGTGTGATTTCCTGTGACCTTATCATTCTTTCAGTCAACCATATATAGTGTGCAGACAGTGCCCAGGGTATAGGAGACACTCTGTTCCAACTCTGCCTGGTGCAGGCCAAGAGACAGAAGCAGGAGGAATGCAAGCACTGGGAGATGCACCATCTACATCAGCCAACTTCCCTGCAGGTCAGTGTCATGGAATCTTCTCAGAAGTGTGACAATAACATGCTGCAACTCATGAGTTCAGACCTGCTCTCCTGATGCTGCCAGAGTAACACTTCACATGGGTGTCTATGCAAATATCATGAGATTTGACCAGGCTTTTTCTGTGGTTGTCCAGAATAGATTGCTGATGGTTGATAGTTCTTAAACTGTTCCACATATTGAAATACTTTACACACCCACATAGTTTGGAAGTTTGAATTCCATTTTTCTGCTCTTTTATAATATCTTTATTAAAATTATATTGCTTGCTTGTTACTATCAGATTTATGTTGCTAATATTACCTAAGATTCTGAGTCCAGATTTCAGTTGTGTACATTGTTCAGTCTATTCTTTTTTCTTTTTCTTCCCCCTGTTTTTAACTCCCCTAGCTGCCCAGGAATATGTGTGTCCTGCTCAAGGAAGTCATGTAATATGCACCTGCTGCTTTCAGCCAATGCCCGACCGAAGAGCAGAGCGTGAACAGAATCCTCATGTTGCTCCTCAGCAATGTCTGTACTTTTATTTATTTCCTAGTTATTTACTTATTTATTTTTAATGTTGGCTATGGAAGTAAATCTCTCATTTTGAATTAAACTTAAGTTTACTTTGAAGAGTGTTCTTTATTTGAACTTTCTTTTTCTGGACTCCTGTAGTGACAGCATGAAAGAATCTTCCTTTAGGAAATTTATTATTCTCAATAGAATGTATTTTAAATGAGAAAGCTGTACTTTTAAAACCAAGTTTATCAGGACTTTATTGTTTATTTATAAGAAAAAAACCTGTTGAGTTTTGTTATGTGCAGGTCCTAACAGGGTTGGGGTTTGTTGTGTTGTTTTTTTTTATTTTACAGGTACAGTTTGTCTGCAACCCTTCTGTCACTTATACTGGGGCTGCACTCGGATGGCATGTTTTGGCTGTTTGGCACCATTCTGTGGTACTGTGGAATAATCTATTTCTTATGAGCCTGCTTTCTTTGCAATACTGTCTGTCTGTCTTGAGCTTTAGGTAATTTAAGAAAGGTAATCATTAGTTTGTTAGCACAGACATGCAAAATGAAACAAAGGCTGTGTCCTCACATCACAAACATAAAAGATTCTTGAGTGGTATGTGTCTTAACTTTGAGAGGATTTAATTTCTTGTCTTCGTACTATATTGGGTTTGAAAACTACACTTGTTAAGCACATTGCTTTCACATATGAAAATAATTATGGTATATTTCAGCGTACTGAGAAAATAATACATATCAATGCAAGAGCACTAACCATCTGATGTTAATTGATTAGAAAAGAACCTTACCCTGTTAGGTATGCACAGTTCTGAAACTGCAGGCTTTAGACATTTTCAAAAACCAATTTGGAACAGCTGAACCGACTCAGCAGCAGTTTGAAGCTAAGAGAATGGTTTTAATAGCACTGTTAATTTGTGGAGATTAATAGTACTGTTTGTGGACTAAAAGTGAAACTGTAAAATCTCCGTGTCTTGGTTTTGCCACTGTCAGTTCTGTATCACATGCTTTAGCATATGTTGAATACAGTAATTCACTTGGTGCTCACATGAGTCTGTGCATGTTATTTCAGGAAACAGAAGTATCTTCAGAAAATGTGTGAGGGCCATGGGGTTGGGAGATTAAACAGTAACTTTTCTTCTTGTTCTCATTAGAAATAAATCTTGGTGATAAGTGTTTAGATGGAGTCTTAAATAACAACCACTACGAGTCAGATATTCTAAAGGTAAGGTTAAAAATCATTATGTATGATGCATAATAATAAATGTACACAGTTTAAGATGTACTCAGTCATGAAATTATAGTGGTGTGCTGGCTAACAGCTACAGTGGCAGCATTGTGTCACCTGATTCTAAAAGGCAAATCTAATGAGTCCTGAATGCTCAGCTGGGCCAAAGTTACAGTTATTGTGTCTAGATTGGAAGTATTTTGGGGTGATAATTTCGCTCTTTCAGCCTCTGTGTAAGAAGGTGTTTTATTCTAGAGATGCACTCCATTTAGCATCCACTCTTCCTGTACCACCCAAAATAACAACAATTTTAAAAAAATCACTTTCATGCAATACTAATTTCTCTGATGTGTATGTCTGGCAGGTGCCAAGGCCAAACTTCTACACCTAACTTCTGAATTTGAGCTTAAATGGCTGATAAACACAGTATTCAGATATGTTTGGTTGTTAAATCATCAAATAATTTTACTTGTATGAAGTATTTGCTAGGAAAGCTGATTTTTACAGTTTAAAGTGTAATACCAAAACAATTAAAGGAAAAATAATTCAATAAAAGTGTACCAGGAAAACAAGACTTGTTACATTTTATTTTTCCCAAACAAGTTAAGTTTCACACTAGGTTACATGGAAAATATTTTGCCTGTACCATAACAGTTATCCAAATTAGGTAAACTGAATTAAATACTGACTTAAAGTAAATGAGAGTGTGTCTGAAATGCATCTACTTGCATTCTTTTGGTAAGAGGTGTGAAAAAAAGATACGAAGTGGAATGTTTTATTGGTGATACAAAAGTGTCATGCTAATTAAATTAGGGATGCTTAATTTTTACTCGTAATCAGCAACAGCCCATTTAGAAAGCCTAGTTAGATCTAGATTCAGAAATATTTGAAGGTGAATGGCTCGGTCACTCTTTAATGTTGGAGGTTTTTCTAGCTTAAACACTGAAATTGCTCTTTTCAGGATTACCTGGCATCCAGGGGTTTGACATGGAAAAATATGTTAAACGAAAGTCTTTTAGCTCTTCAAAGAGGAGTTTTTATGTTGTCAGGTATGTGTTATTTTTTGTCTGTGTATAACTCTTTGAGTGATATGATCAAGAGGTTTGAAGTTCTGAGTACATAACCAGGGCCTTTGTGACATTTTTGGTAAATCTGTTTTCTCAAGTCCTACAATGACATTGTGTACAACCTGGTTGTCTTTCCAGATTACAGAATTACTGGGAACACAGTGCTTTGCTACTGTTGTGGCCTTCGCAGCTTCCGAGAACTTGCCTACCAGTACAGGCAGAATATTCCTGTTGCTGAGCTGCCAGGTGAGGATTGCTTTGCACAGTAAGGGGGAAAGCAATTGAAAGAGTTATAGTCAGTTTTATTTTTTTTTAACCCGGGGTTTTCAGCACCTTCATGTTGCCTGGTGCAAAACTCTTCTCAGGGCTAATACCTTATGCTGATTGCTTTACTTGTCAGCTGTTAAGTTTACATATAGTTATTGTCAGACTCCCTAATGGAATCTTTCAAGTGTGATTTGTCATCTGTAGGGTAAATATATCTGCCTAGAGAAAAGAGGAATTCAGTAAAAATCCCAACTATATGAGTTGCTGTAATTTAATTTATTTTCCCATTTAGATACATGAAGTTATGCACCTCCTGAACATTTTCACATTTTACCAGTTCTCAACTAGGAACAAGAATGTTTTCATAAATTAATTCTAAATCATCTGTTTGCATTTACAGTTTTAGTATGAAATAGCACACAAGCAACTCCTTCAATCCCAAATCTGTTGGGAAGAGAAGCTCTACCAACAGTTTTAAAATGTTTTTAAATGTTACTTTTATCCATCTAGTTCACTTTGTTAGCCACAGCTTCCTTGTCTTTAACAGTTTAGAACTCTGCTTCTGCTGCTGTGCATCATGACAGTCAGTCAGCCTACCTTCTTTCTCCTTAGTATTGCTTTTCATTTTAGTGGGATGGTCTTCTGAGCAGCTGAGTTATAATGTGTGCTCTTTTTGTAGTGACTGTCACCTCACGTCCTGATTGCTACTGGGGGCGCAACTGTCGAACTCAGGTCAAAGCACATCATGCCATGTAAGTTCTACAGTTTATAAAGTGGTTTGGGGTTTTGTAAAAAAAAAGTTTTGTAAAAAACGTTTTTGGGGACTTGTAAAACATGCCAGAAATTATCTATCTAAGAACTAACTGTTTCAGGGAGGGTGGAAAAATCCTTCTTGCTTTATGAATAATTCTCTAAATTCTCGGTGCAATTTAAGGTAACCCCTCAATGACTGTCAATAAGATCACCTGGGAAGTTGCTTTAATGAATAGTAGATTCTGCAGCATTTTTCTAATTCTACAATGAACATACACACTTAGCCTAATTCCTTTAATATTTTGGATACTATGGGTTGAAAATTACTAGTCTGTGCAGCTAATGCAAGTAGATCATAAGAGAGACTTGTAAAATATCAATCCCTAGTCTCTTACAAATTCAGGGGGCTTTGCCAAATAACTTTCAAAAATAATCTGGGATTTAAGTTGCAGATGTAATTCAAAGCAGCACTGCTATCTGTAACTTCATCTTACAGGACTGTCTGCTTTCCCAGAGGAGGCTTTGTTTTGGAATGTTAGAGAGTTAATTCAGATTCAAAGCACTCAACAGTTGTCTTTGTTAATGTTCTGGTGGATAATTCCATCTAGAGTAGAAATGACTCGGGGTATTTCTGGTTTTTTCCTTCTCCATTTTTCTTTTCTTGTTTTCTTTCAAGCATTATCTGTTCCTAGAACTTCACAGGCTGCTCCTCTTATTTCCTAAAATCCGTAAAAGCAAACAATCCTGTTATACCACTTCTAGTTATCCAGCTACAGGCTATTTTTGTTGAGCTAAATGTTTTGCTAAGTAACTTGGTTTTGCAAACAAGGTTTCTTTTTAATCCTTATCTAATTCAGCAAGAGAAAGGGAATTCAGTCTCTCTTGCTTCATCTCTTCCACATGTATATACAGACCTCAACAGCTCAACTCCTGTTTCAGTTTTGTAGCAGGAGATACATAATCCACTTGCCATTTCCATAAAACCTAAATAATACAGACTGAAAAATCTTACCTTTTTCTTTCCAGAAGAAGATTCCATGCTGGTGAAAGAACATGTTTATGTTGAAATATATTATTAGCCTGGTTAATTCTAGTTCCTAGTGACTTGTATAAGGCTGTCTACTAAAAATTACTGATGTGTCACAGGGCAAAATTTATTTGCTGGTTCTTGTTGTAATTGCCTTCTGAGTTTGATGTATGCAGAAGTATAGAGGAGTTCTTTTAATAACAGGTTTTCTGTGTGCATAATAAAACCAACAAGGATTAGGCAGAAGAGATGTTGAAAATCTTGTTATAGATAATAGAGTAGTAGAGCACAATCTAAACAGGTTCTGAGAAACAGATACGTTAGTGTGCAAATGTTCTTCTTTAAAATGTTTAACATTTAAAATACCCCATGAAAGATGGTGACTCTTGTTTTGTTGCCTGACTTCTGACAACTTGGTTGCATTCTAATACTACTTTTTTTTTTTCTTTTTCAGGAAATTCAATCACATTTGTGAACAAACACGGTTCAAGAACTGAATACTTGTCATCTGTAGGGAGAGGACAAAAACTTGTTACACTGCTTGTACAGTTTAAGGTTCCAGGGGATCTTCTCAGTTTCCCCATAGCAGGGACTCAGTAATTTTTGCATCAGGTAATCCAGTGTGAACTTTTTAAATTGTAGAATTTTACAGCTGTACATGAACAAGGTAGGTTTATTTTTATTTCCAAGACAGTCCAGCAAGCATTGCATTCCATCCTCATGACTACAGTGTCCCTGTATCACTGCAGTGGAGAACACAAACAGAACTCGCACACGCAAAAACCAGCCATATCTTGGGAAGACCTAAGAATAAGGAGTGTTATTTGCACTACTTGTGAAGAAATAAGAAAAATCCTTAGACTTAAAATAGAAATGTTTTGTAAAAGTATCTGATGGATATTTCAAGAGCCATTAATATTTAAGAAGGAAATTGTCACTGTCTACTTGTAACTGCATTTTGTGGTAGTCTGACATGTTGTCACTACCCATTGCATTTGGGCTAGAAATCACATTAATATTCACCGAAAAAACAACCTCCGTCCATTAAACAGCTGCTTCAACTTCAAGCTTCTACCATGTGTGCAGTGTTACAGTTGAAGTAGTGCAGTTTCTGTTCTTAGTTTAGTCATGTTGATGTTTTTATTCACATTAAATTACAAAAAGAATTGCACAAAAATTTGAAAAATCACACTTAAGGTTGGGGTAATACTTGAAAAAGAACAGACTTCTGCTAATATTACTTCTGTAATGTTTTATATCAGAAGACCAAACAGTGCTTTTGACAGAGAGCAGCCAGTAGGACACACTGGTTCATTTTTTTTAAATTTCTTTTTTGGTTTGATATTGTATGGGAAATACGTACCTCTGCCATGCAGCTGTTCTCTAGCAGGCATACACTGGTGAAAATGTAGAAAAAGCTATAATTTAAAACATAATATAGCAGCTTTACTGGAAGGAACAATCTTACAGAAAATAATTCAGTTTGGACAAGTTGTAGCAATATGGAGGCATTTCTGGATAGGGATGATGAACGGGAACACTGGTGTCACTGACATAAAAAAATGTAACTTTTATTGTCATGCTTTCTGCAAAGCTCATTCAGGAAATGTCCCAAGCATCATTTAAAAAAATAATAAATCTCAGCACAACCCATCACCCCTTCCAAACTGATACTATCTGATCTGTTTCACCATAATCCAGTAGCTGACATTCACAAACCTCAGCTGTGACCAATTTTCTTTTTCATCATACCTAGAAGAGTGAAACTGAATGAGGAGAAAGCATACAAAGTTAGCTCTGTAGGTCCCATGTTGTTTTTAAGTATGCCTTATTTTATGAGCAGGATTTATACTTCAACAGTAAGAAGTGTACACACTGTATCTTGTGAAATAACAGAGCACAAATGGTGCAGCACATCATATCTGCTGGTGTCCATGAATTGAGCAGCCATTTCCAGTAATGCACATCTTAATGTAATTAGAATGATGCATTTCTTTTTAGATTTTTATTTTTTAAAATAGCTGTTGCAAGAATGGGTCTGTTGACCATGCCCGTATGCTATTAAATATACACTTTGGTGTGGACTTCTCTTCCTAATCTCTGGGCATTTTTCCTGTGAGTAGGATTGAAATTGGATCTGGAATAATACTTGAAACTTCTAACAACAACAGTGTCTTTCTGTTTTTTAGTATTATTAACAATGTTCTGTTGTTGTATTTTATGTTTAGATATTTTTTTTAATGGTTATTGTATCTTCTCAGGACAACCATTCCCAGCTGGTTTTTATTTCATTTTCATCTCTGGCTGTGCATGTAGCAAATTGAGTGCAGTTGTGGAGATCAAGCCTTTGCACATTATATGCAGAAATGTGCTTTGCATTCTCATTCACCACTTCCCACACCCCAGATGGGTTTCAGCATAGACTTGTCACTGTGCTAGTGTTCAAGCCTCTTGTGCTGAATTTTTTTGTTGGTCAAGAATAACGTGTCTACAGAACTGTGTTCAACCTCGCTTGCACTTACTCGAGTTATGTTTGTATAGAGATGTATTATGTGACTTTAAGACAGAAACTGGGAGGGAAAAATCCCAAAAAACAAAAAAACTCATGTATTTAACGTCTAAAACTACCTGTGCAGTAGAGGTTCTTCAAATTCCTTTTATAAGCCCCTCTTCCTTTTCCCTGTTACAGATAATGAATCTGCCTTTCTATGCATATAGGGTGTGGTAGTGCAATGGAATGAAGGGATTTTTTGGTCATTTATATTGTACCACGAAGAGATAACAAATTAACTTGCAGATGGGGAGGGTGAATACATCCTGATCTTTATATGCTCTTAAGTAAGTAAGAGTATCTGTCATGGGTATTACATACTCTATACATTAGACCTTTTTAAATGTATGGTTACCAGGTGATAGTTAATGTGATAAATGTATGAACTATGCTTGGTGTAATTGTTTAAATAATGTAAAGGTGCAGCATATTTTTAACCTGTCTAAAGCACACCCCCACCTCCTTTATAAGAGAGATTTGGAAGCTGAGCATGAAGTGTGGTAGAATAGATGTTGTGAAAACCAAGGTGATTACGATAGGGTTTGACATAGTGGTGAATAAGGTATGTAGCCTCTCTCTTTGAGAAAGTTCTTTTATAAAGAAGGTGGTGAGTAGTTCTTCCAGTTCTCTTTTGTGGTTTATTTTTTTCCTGAACTAAGAAGTTATTAATTAAAAAAAAAACCAAGATAAAAACCACTCACGTTTGTCTGCTTGTTTCTTCTATGGCATGTCCTCTCACCACAGAACTGGATGTATGCAACACTTTGTCATGCATGGTCAAGCAATTGGTTATTTGAATGTTGAGATTTTATAACTGAGCGTCATCCTTGAGCTTGTAGTAGCTGAAAATTACTCTGTGTCATTCCAAGGAATCTCTACAAGATTTATAACAAATTATATAAGCGAAAAGCTATTAAATATAATTTATTTTTGTCAAGAAGGAGGCTTCAAGATGTTAGTAAATAAAAAATTTAGTGCGTTTAAAATTGGATGCTATTTTGAATTGCTTGCAACACTGTAAACACTGAAGTGACAGCTCTGTATCACTGTTGATTTAACAGCAGGTTAGAGGAAATAACTGTTAAATTATGTTAAGCTTTACAATTATTAATTTGTATAAATTATAAGATTTCAAAGGGCTACTTATTAATGGAACTTTAAGTTTCCCTTTGCTGAGTAAATAGGAGTTTGCTGTGCCTTGTTCTGAGGTGGAAGACAGTGATGCCAGAGTTACTGAGCTTGAAATTGCAGCTTAGCATCTTAGGATTTTTGCACTACTGCCATTCCCACTCTTGAAGCTGGATATCCTTTCATGTTGTAGCTAATCTGTATTGCTGTTCTTAAACCAGCTGTCATGTGTTCTTCAGAGTAAATGTAAGAAAAATTCAAACTCACGTTAAAGTGATATAGAAGTGAAATTGCTGTGGTCTTCTGTGTACCATAGACAAGCTGATAGACCTTAAAACTTGTAATGGATTTGGCTTGCCCTGCACTTACATTGGTGGATTTAAGTGTTTTATACTCCATTATGTCAACAAATTACTTGTAACTAATTTAGCTTGAGGAAGCTGCTGACTTTGGGTTTATGCCATTCCAAGTGCTTGGCTCTGGCACAGCCTAAGCTCTTCCAAGCACTTCCCCTGTAAAGAGTAAAGAAAGATGGTAGCATGAGTGTGAGAGAGAATGCAATAGCTGGGCTGTTGCAGCTAGAATAGCTGACAATGTGCTAATCTCAACAGTGTTCATCTCAGAGGCCTCAGTGTGTCTCAGGTATTTGAATCAGCAGTTGGATAGGATAATTTCTATTTCAGGTCTAATACTGTTTTCCTTCAAGTTAATAGATAAATCCTGATATTTGACACTCTGAGATCAATCATTAGTTCATTTGTTGTGCAAACAAAATCCGTCCATTTTATATCAATTTCCCACCTTCAGTAGAACTGTGTAGTGCAGATGGCTTAGCCTACAGGAAGAGCTTAGGAAAACAAGTTGATTCCAGTAAAAGGAGTTAAGCATTTGAGAAGAGAGATTGCTCAATTCTAAATTATGCTCTGAAAATCTGGTTTCGTATGGCCTCTTAGAAATTTCTGCTGGAAGGGGCCTTATTTTGTACAGCCTGTCCTCTAAAAATAAACCAGCAGTCACTGTGTTACTGGAAGTTAGGAAAAGGATCTCTGGGTTTTAAAAATAATGTGTGGGGATTTTGCATTTTTTCCACCTATTATATCTAACATTCTTTCTGCATGATGTTTGGGAACTGAAATACCACTTATACAATTCCAAGGAATAACTTCTGAAGAAAACTAATTATACTATTTCCCACAGCAATGCTTAATATGCAAAGATTGCTTCTAAATCTGCTTTTCAGGTCATCCTTCTTTTTTTCACACTTCACCATTTTGACTTTCAATGAGGTAATTTCACCCTTAAGCTCATTAGTTTCCATAGGAAATGAATTATAGAAAATGCTAAGTGTGCCATATGAGGTTTAACATCAAAGACATTTCTAGACAGACCATGAATATATGTTCAAGCTATATTTGGTCTCTGTCGGGTATTATTTTCAGTGCTGCTGAGTTTCACTTGCTTGGTTTCATTAGGTAAGTGTTGGCTTAGGATTTATCTTCTTTCATTGCAATCCAAATTAATCTTTAATTGTTTAGAATAAAATCTAGTAGCTGACTGGACTGTTTGAGTCAAACATGTTTCGTTACGGCTTATGTGCCCTTCTCATGGAAACAAAACCACAAACCAAACAGTTACAAGTAGGATGATCTGTAACCAGCTGCTCTTAAAGAAAAGTTATATTTCTGAAAGGAAACCTCAGGTCATGTTTCTGCTAGGAAGTTCCAAATGGATTTTTCTTGCTACGCTGAATCCTCAAAGTTAGGGTGTGTTAGCTGCATGTGAAGTGTATTGGATTGTTTTCCCATGGAGCCTCCATTCTCAACCATTTTAGCCACCTGTAAGAAGCAGCACACAGGATTCTGGTCAGCTTGTATAGCTTCAAGCTCTCTTTAAACAATGAAAAAAACAGGGAATGCCCATGTATTTTTGTCCTATTTACCTAACATAGTGGCTAGAAGGATTGCCTAACATATTCCAGAACAATTAGTTTAAAGTGAACATTATTCAAATCCAGTTTTACTGAAAATGCTCCTTCTGTTTGTTAGCTCTTTACCCATGTAATTATGATTGAAATTATTTTCCTCCTCTTCAGCAAGTGTTCAGCATGCTTATCCCTCTTGCTGCTTGGTTACAGTGTGCAGAACAGCACAGTACACTGACTGCATGACCACAAAGGTGCAGTTGTCATTAAAAAGTGGCAGCATATTGCTCAGAAGTAATGTAGTTGTTAGGAGCAAAATAAATGCCATAAGTAATACTTTATTCCACATGGAGTTTTCAGAATTCCTGAAGTTTTTGCTATGACTTTTTTGGAGAGTAGGGGTGGGAGCTGTTTCTATTCCTGGGGGTGGAAAAACAAAAAAGAGAATTTCAAAACAGTTCCTTTTAGCTCTAAGAGGAGGAGAATCTTCTATAAATATTTTTTAAGCTACAAAATGTGAGTACCTCTTTAGCAGTTACTAGGAACTTCAAAAGGCAAGTCAAGAAGCTTCAGGTTAATTCTGCCACAGGTTGTTCTCCTGGCTCCCTAGGGCTGACCAGGAGTGAGGGGATGGTCTCTGTGCACCTGCAGCATGCACCAGTTAGGCATTAGGTTTCAGTGTAATCAGAATCGTTTGAGTTGGAAGGGACCTTAAAGATCATTTAGATCCAACCCCCCAGCTTGAGCAGGGCCACCTCCCACTAGATCAGGTTGCTCAGAGCACTGTCCAACCTGGCCTTGAACACTTTCAAGGAGGGTGCATCCACAGATTCTCTGAGTAACCTGTTCCAGTGTCTCACCACACTCATGGTGAAGAATTTCCTCCTAATGACTAATCTAAATCTCTCCTCTTCCAGTTGAAAACCATAACCCCTTGCTATGTGGCAGAAGACACCACCTTTGAATAGTTGGTGTATCAGACCGAGGAATAGCAGCATTGTTCAATATTGCATGTTCTCAAGAGGAGGGCCTGTCTTAACATATATATAGAGTCCACACTGAAAACATGACATCTGATTTGGTGCTACAGCAGGCAATGATGGAAGAGGAACAGTGTTGAGATAAGCAGTACATGAAAGGGACTCCAGACTCCCCTAGAAACCAGCCTCTGGCAGCAGTCTTCACAGATTTTGAAAAAAACTGTTCTTTGGTTACACAGGTAGGTAAACAACTGCCGTATTACTTCTCTGGGTTATTGAGGAGAAATCAAAGAGGATCTAATCCTGGGGGATTTGCTGAGCAGCTTTAGTGCTCTTTCCATGGCAGCAACTTCTAGGAGGTTGCTGTACTGGAGCACACTGTGCCATGGACTGGTGCTCTGAGCCAATGCCCATACAATTTAGTCTTGCATTGAAATAAACAAAGTAAGTGTCATTACGTTATAGAAACAAATAGTTAAACATGCTTTTATTGAAAAAAGCCACTTTTTCCAGCCCTTCAATTGCAGCTATTGTCAATAACTGAACACAAGTACTTTTCAAAAGTAGATTTTAGTACTTCAGTCTTTAGAAATGTACTAAGTAACAGAACATTGACTCTGAATTACAATGTATATTAATGCAATGCAGTGGAAGTTGTTATTAAGAGTACTGAAGACCTGTAAATATTTTCTTAATCATAAATATATTAACTCTTCCCTTTTGAGTCATGTAGGATTAATTTAAAAAAATAACCAGCCAAAAAACCCCAAACAACTTGGAGCCAGACTTTGGTGCTTCAAAACTACTCAGCACAGTCTAGTAATAACAGATGTGGAGGCTTGTTTGCTGTTCATGTTTGAGTCATCTGCTAAAAGGTATATATGTTTTTGCTTCCACTGCTACCAGGTGCAAGGCTTCTATGTCTATGTAGACACGTAAACACACACACAAAATATAAGGCAAACCCTACAATCTTGCATTACAATCTCAGACATTAGTGAGTGGCAAATGGAAGCTGTAATAGCAGGTGAAATCATAAATAATTCAGTTAAATATTTTGGGAATCAGACTTAAATGCCTTCACACAGAAGGATTAAGATAACTCAATGCACACTGTAGCTAATACAGGGAAAGACTTGTACAGATTTCTTTCTGACACCTGTTTTATGACATACTATTGCTTCAAAACAATGTGCTGTGTCAGCTGCAAAATACAGCTTCATAGGGAATTTCTTAAGAAAGCAAAATAATTCTAAGCTGTGGACTGAATATGCTGGAGTCTTGCAAAGATGGGAAAACATCACCTGGAGGCAGTTAAAATACTGATGGGGTTATTAAAGGCAACAGGACCAGCAGGCTTCCCTTTGGTTCAGTGCTCCATTGAATGCCCTGGATTTGTAATCAGAGAGGCACAGCCACTTAGTAGTTCATTTCTAAAGAAAATGAGCACTCCAAGTTTGCCCCACTTCATTTTGTCTTTTAAGTCTTGCCTGCTAAAGGAAGGGAAATGGTTCTCTAGTCAATGTGCGTTACCAGCAATAAATAGCTGGTGGATATAGGATCAGAGCAGCTGCAGAGATCCAAGTGTTGGATGCTGAAGACTGTTCCTACTATTTCAGTGTTTTTGTACACATGCTCCTGTTGCCATGAGGAGTCACTTAAAAATGTAGCGGACTGAGGTGTTTTAAGCCTATGTAGCTCTAACAAAGATAGAAGTAGCATCAGGTTGCTCAGCTTCTCAGCTTGTCTGTTCCTTCTCTAAGGAGTTAGGATACAAGATAAACATGGTCTTCAGTATTAGAGATGCTAATGTTTGGTAACTTTGTGCTAGAGTGCAGAGGTTATGAAATGCTTAAAATCAAGTTTACAAAACTGTATGCAAACATGCACGATTTAATTCTTACCCTGGGCTTGGCAGGGCTTGGATTGTACAGGCATACCTACACATGGAATTTAAGTTCTGGCTCTCAGCTGAAAGACTCAAATGATACCACAGTGACACTACATTCCAGATAAGAACCCTGATGTAACCAGCTCAGATGACTTTTATTTCTCATTCCAGAAAAAGTACTCTGGAGTCTGAAGTATCAATTCAGAGGATGCCTTCTGATATAAACCACATCAGAATTCCATGCAGAAGAAAAGACATGAGATCAGTGAGCATAAGGGAAGATATTTGTGCTGTGCCATGGTATGTGTAGTCGTAATCCCAATCTCAGCAGGTAGGAGGCAAAGACCACTCTTAAAGTTGCATCCATCTATGACTTCCATGCTGAACTACTTGGCACAGCTTCCACTCTGAACACCGTTGCCTCTATTTTTGTGAACTGGTGTTTCAATTTTTCTGAGGGCATCACTGGACTGAAGCTTGGTATACTGTAGGAGCAGCTAGGGTCTCACAGGTCTGTGAGGTCTCAGTAGTATTAGCATCTACACCTGATGAGCTCTGCTGGTCCCTGGAAGAGCTAGAGGCCTTCACGTGACTTTTGTATAAACCAGGGGATTTTGCCCAAAGGGGCAGATTTGCTGTGAGGCTGGTAGAACTGTTCCCCTCAACAGTCAGAATCACTGGCTGTTTATCTGGCACTGCTGGAGCATACACAGCATTTTGCTCTGACAGATGATCTCCACATTGGTTAAGATGCTCTGCTAGGACCAAAGGCTGCTGATCATCTCCTTCTTCAGAAATAACAAAAACGGGCTTGTTTTTATCTGTTTCTGTCATAAGCTCCTTCGTTTTTGAGCCATTGACCAAGTTGATTTTCAGAGGGTTGGAACTTTCTAGAGGATTTTTGGGGCTTTGGTTGTTAACTGGAGATGTGGCTCCTAGATGTCTTGACTGATCCAAGGACTTCACATGTTTGCTGTCAGGGGAACTGGCTAAAAATCCAAAATAAGGGTTCCCAAACCTGTATTTCTTCAAATTGCAGGAGCTTAGCTGCCGTTGCCTTTGTGCAGACAGAGTGAGGGGGTAGGAGGCATTACTGGCAGATGAGTCAGAGTAAACAGTCTCTGATGCACCCTCTATCTCAGTGGCTGAGATGACCTTTCTGGTTGGGACACCTTGAGATCTCACTGCTGTAGGGAATCCCTGCAAAAAAATAATAAGGAATAGGTAGGTGTGCTGCAAGAAGCAGCTGTCTTGAGAAACTTTGATCCCAAGGGAACTAGAAGCTAAAATTCCTTGTTATGTTAGAGGTAAGGTAGGGAAACCCTGCAAAAAAATAATAAGGAATAGGTAGGTGTGCTGCGAGAAGCAGCTGTCTTGAGAAACTTTGATCCCAAGGGAACTAGAAGCTAAAATTCCTTGTTATGTTAGAGGTAAGATGCATTCATTAGCAAAAATTAATATTATCTTTAAATTAGGTAATAGCCCCATGATATTACCTTCAAAAAGGAGAATAATCCTTTGTTAGCTTTGTTACAAGCTGTTGGTTTGATTATTATAGTCAGTGAGACCTAGATAACCCTCCCACATATATGGACTCCTCACAATGCAATAGGGATACAGCAATGAAAAGAAATTCAAGGCACAACTATGGAAAAAAGGTACATGTCAGAACATTCAATGAGATAATCCAGTCTGAAGGCACTTCAAAATGTTTTTCTGGTCTGGGGATCATTTCTTGACCAGTTGATAACTGCTGGCCAATACAGCTTCTTAGTAGCTCAGGAAAGCCTGAAATGAATGATGATATAGTTGAGCAGAAGGGCTTCCCACACACCACAAGAGATGGACTGACATGGATCACATCTGCAGGTTGGAAAGGCAAAGCAGGGAAAGCGTGTCCCATTGGCAAGCAGCTGGGAATGCTGGGCACAGAGCCCGACCACCATCTCCTCCCCTCCTTGCAAGACTTACATTGTTGTCAACCAGCTTTGTGAAAGGACTGCTGGTGGTCCAGCTACACCATTTTTTCTGTAGCTGTGGTATTGGAGCCAGGAAGTCATGGAAAGTGCGGGCACTCCAGGTACGCTGCCTGGGACAGTGATTTTCCTGCTGGACATTCCCCTTCTCAGCAGCATCTGCTCCTGCAGTGTGATTAGAAGTCAGCCAGTCAGACACAGAGGCTGGGCTTGTGACACTTCTTTTTAGGTTTTTGTCCTGAAAAGAGTAAATAAAAAGATAATTTGTAGTATCTTATATCAAAAGGCTTTAAAAACATGCTATTAGTGAAGTGACAGATTTCTTCAGTAGTTGCTTTCTCAGGACAAGACACAGGAACGCACCTTCTCATCGTTGCTCTTCCAGTGTGCTGCCTGCAGCCTCACCTCACTTCACCAGTTTGGGGCTTTACACTGAATTGGGAAATTTCAGTTACATAGGAAAACAAATTCCTACCACTCTCACTAACCAATATGTAAAATACCTACACCTTTATTTTACTGTAGATACCTGACAGATCACAATAGTAAACTTCACTGTGTAAAACATTTCTTCCCCTCTGCTTGGCTCTTGGATGTGCCTGTCTGGGGAAAGAAAGCTTCAGTGGGGATGGAGCCCTCCTGAAGAAATCCAGAAGCAAGCAATGAAAGAATTAGAAATGTAAAAAATGCATGATTCAGGAGGGAAGACTGAACTGAGTGGTGTTCCTTGTCCTGTGTTAGGGAAGAATTAATAGAATTAAGAGAATTAAAAGAACGAGAAAATAATTGTTCTCGATGTCTGGTGAATGGAACAAGAGGCATGAGGCCCAGACTGGAGTCAAGGAGATTTTTATTTCACATAAGAAATGCTCTTCAGGTGGAAAATGTGCTCTAGCACTAGAACAAGACATCCAGACAGGTGTAAAATTGGCATATTCAGATAGTGAGACCACATGAAACCAATGTCACCAGCTATGTGTGTAAGCAGAGTTGACACGGGAATGACCTGTAGGTGACTTCTAAAGATCTCTGTGCCCGCTGGTTCTGGCGGGATTTTCGGTATCAGGGAAGGGCCCCCGGGGCGGCTCCGGTGAGAAGCTGAGGAGCTGCCCCAGCCCCAAACCCGGCCAGGGAGCCATCAGAGGGACAACAGATGCGCCTCTGCCATTAACATACGAAGAACCAGCTGTAACACCTGAGCAGAGCGAGCGACTGGAAAGAAGAGCTGAGCTGGAGGTGAAAGGCAGCGCCGGGGTGAAGATCCTGGTGGTTTGTGAGGAAGGAGGTGCCCAAGCAGAAGTTTCCCTGCAACCTGTGGTGAGATGGCAGCTGTTCCCCTGCATTCATGGAGGAAGGTGCTGGAACGTTATCTGGGAGTGCCAGGAGGGGTGAACTTGGCCAGGGGACTTGGATTTTGTGGCCAGGGGACTCTGATGATGCAGCTGTGGAGGCCCCGGGCCAGGAGAGGGGCCTGTTCCTGAAGCTGCCGTGACTCTGCCAGACGCTGGGTCTCATGGAGGGGAGGGGTTCGTGAGGAGCTCTGTCCTGGGGAAGCAGGGGAGGACTGTAAGGAGTCCTTCCTGAGAAAGGAGCAGCAGGAGCCACCAGCCTGTGAACTGACTCTAAACCCCATCCCCATCCCCCTGTGCTGCTGGGGGGAAGGAGGGAGAGAAACCGGGAACAAAGTAAGTTGGGCCTCGGAAGAAAGGAGGGGTGGGGGGTAAGGTATTTAAGCTCTGCTCTTTGTGTCCTGTGAGCATCTGATTAGTGTGAAATTAAATTATTATCCTTGTCCTTTGTCTCGACACACAAGCTTCTCGTTGGGCTGTGTCCTCCTCACCCCAGAGTGTGTGAGGGGAGAGCGGAGTGAGCGGCCACGGGGCTGGTTCTTTGCTGCAGTGTTGGGCCCAAACCACGACACCCTCCATACTTAATAAATTCTGATGTTGCATTTCAAATCACAATTTTTGTCCTTAATATTGATGTGGGTTTAGAACCAGAAAAGTGAAAGAATTCCTGACTGTTCTCTGATTCCTTTAAATCTTTCTAATACTTCACCTGTTATTTATATAAGCCCCCTGTTCCCCAACTCTACATGTATTTTTAATTTTCAGCTGTGTGAATATGAGTGTCATGAGAAGAATGTAAAATCCACATTCCCAAAGTTTACATAGTCTTTAGAGAGAGTCTGAAATAAATCCCACTCTGTCCTGGATTTAGAAGTCCTGAGAAACCAGAAACTTGTCATTTGTTATTCCTGTTAAACTGAGTCTCTCAAGTTTCTGTAAAATCAAATAAACTAGTTAAAATATCATAATGGAAATGGACGAGCAGAGAGACAAGAAATTAGCTACAACAGCAGAAAAAAAAAAGCACCTCAGTAGGAAGCTGGGAGAGGCTTCAGGCTCTGAATAAGTTTGTTTCAATATTAAGCTCTTATCTCAGATTTTATTAAAGTAACAATCTTTATGTCTAAGTTTATAATCCCAATGTCTTCTCAGAAGCCTCTAAAGACTGTCTGAGGATTTATTATTCTAATATTATTATAGTTACATCCAAACTGGTGTAAAAAGCTAGCGACTGGTTTTGAGACAGATACACTGGAAGTAACTATGAAGATGAATAACGTATTTTCAGATTTAAAAAAAATGTTTTAGGAAAAATGTTTCTGAAATCTCAATGATAATACTCAGACCTTTGCATTGGAGTCTCTGAAACTTGTAATGTCTGAATATCAGTCAGAGGTCATAATTATAAATTAGCCTAAGGCTGAATGATGACTTAGAGCAAATGGGACTAAGAAAGCCATGACCCTCCAGGAGGACACCTCAGAAGGCACCTGGAAGCATCTTGCCCTCCATTTCCTCTTGCTAGTCTATGTGCAGAGGTCTGTGTTTGCTCTCCCAGATCTTGCCTCCTGACAGGGGATTGATTTCTTCAAAGGGATTTTAAGTTTCTCACTAGCTTCTGCCTAGTGGGGCTGAGGCTCATACTTCCTGGGGGGCTCTAGACCAAGTGACCAGACACCATTTCTCATAAAGGTTTAGATATTTTTTTTAAATGAAAGCTCCTTATATCTTGCTTGGTTAAGTGTTTTGGGTGAAGTGAGTCTGACAGCGTTATTTTCTGTACTGTAAAGGCTCAGGCTTTCACACGTTTTTTCACACAAGGGTGACTTCTTAGCAGCTGCCAGGACAGTGGTCACACTCCAGTGGACAGTTCATCCTCCTTGCTTAGTGCTGGTCCACAAAAGTGGTGCACCAGACCCTCGGCAGGGCTCAGAGGCTCGAGTCAGGAGCTGGCTGGCCAGCTGCATGTTAAGTCCTAGAAATAAGCGTTTAGAAATCAAACCGTAACCATGTTTGTATTTCTAACATCCAGTAACCCTGAGTAACCCAGGTGCACTGAGGAAATCCCATTAGAGTGCAGGTTTGTAGTTGGCCTGCTGTGCTCAATTTCCACCCCCCTTGGAGACAACAGTCTTCAGCTGTGGGGAAAGACCCCAGTGCCTTTTAAAAGGTCCTTTAACCTTCCTGGGTAGATTTGTGCTCCTTAAGGGATTAGGTTGAGAGCACTGACTCACTTGACAGCAGCATGGACGTCATGGAGGAGGTGCCTCCTGAGGTAAGAATGTGGTGAATAGTTCTCGTTTTTTGGGTTGTGTTCACTTAGAACTGGTTTATCAGTCCATGTTTTATTTTTACATATATACGTATGTATGTGTTTCCTCTGCTAGATTGCTTGCAGAAGGGACAGCAAACTAGAAATGTTTTTCTTGAATGTATTTGTTCATTCTGACTAGAGTGAGGAAAAGAGGAAGGAAACCCGGTTTACTCCCGGTCTAGAAGCTGTGTTTGTCTGTGACTGCCACCAGGTGAAGCTCTCTCTGCCCGAGAGGAGAAAGTCGTGCAGGTGCTTTGGCACAGACACAGCCCATAGCGACCTGTCCTGCAGAAGGCAATGGGTCCAGGCAGGGGAAGGCACCAGAGATGTTTTCCTTCTTTCCCATTTTTTGTTAATGTGGCTAACTGGAGGAAAAGCTTACTTAGTGTCTTATAACAGGACAGGAAAATCCTGAGCAGCCCAGCTCCTGGCTAGTTTCCTCATTGAGTGCAGGGATACAGAATGCTTTTGTTTTGTGAACTGTGACTGAAGCTATGCATTGGACTGGCCTGGGCCATGTGGGTACCTTGTGTTGGTTGTCTGTCTTGTGGGGAAAAAAAAGAGGGCGCTGGAGAGGGGAGTGTTGGCCTGGGAAAGGCTTTAATATAGGCTGGTACTGGAGGTGCTATGTCAGGCACTACTCTGAGTTGTAGAGCTGGCAGACCTGAGGCTTCTGAGCTATTATATGTGTCTAAACAAATACTTGATCAGGAACACGGGAAGGAGCTAAAATAAGAGCAAACTTGCTGAGCTGAACCAGCTTTCTGTGTGTGTATTTTAAAGGACCCCAGTGCTTTCACTTGAGGCGCTTGATTTTTGGGGAATATACTGTTAATTTTCACCTCAGCCTGGTGAGACAAGTCAATAGCTTTCTGATAGGCTGAGGAACTTCCCTGGCCACTTAGGAGCATTGGGCAGGAGCAGGTCTGACTGCCTGGTCCTTTGGTGCTACAAGTGATGTTTTTAATGGAACATCATTTTTGCCAATTAACCCATTTTTGAGGGCTGGTCCTATAGCCTGCTGGCAGACCTCTGCATTATCACCTACCAACTCCAGGGCAGATTCTGAACTTGCTTTTCTCACAGCTGGGAAGATACTGGTTTGGGGGATCACATCATTTGATGGTAGCTCAGCTCAAGGCTTAGGAGAACTGCCTGGCTCAGTCACTACCTGTCTTGCAAGCTGGGCAGTAAGCATAAATGGACAGATATGACAAGTGCTGTCAAAGATGGGCATCCTGTGGCTTCTTGAGCTTCTAGAGATGTCAAAGAGCATTCCTACCTGTATTCTGTAAGTGGTAAAGCTCAGCCCACTGGCCCCAGGTCCAGCAGAAATAATAAACACTTCATCACTCCCAGTCTCGGTGGTCACTGCAGATGTGGAGGAGGGCACATCTTGGTCAGTGTCCTGGGGAGACCGTTCTGTGCTGCCACCACAGGAAGGGACTGAGAAAGGAGAAAAAAATCAATAAAGACAGCTTGCAAGTGTCCAAAACATCTGTTCCCTGATCTTCTCTCCTCAGGCAAACTAGAGCAGACTCAGACTGACACACCAGCCAGAGTAAAACTCAAGCCAACAGTTTGCTCTCCTGAAACAACAAACTTTTAAAAACAAAATGGAATGGGAAAAATCCCCTTGGGTCTGCTTTCCAATAAAGACAGAACCAAAGTGAAATATGCTAAACACATGGGGTTATGCTGCAGATCAGCTCAACTCATTCTTTATTTGTATTGATTTATCCCTGTTAATACTGGGAGCTGAGCTTTTTGTTGCAAATGCTTTTTGCTTGAACCCTAGCAATGCTGCTCCCCAAAGCTTGCTCACCTGGTCCAGGTCAGGAGAGCTCTGGTCACAACCTCCTCAATGATTTTTCGATAGAAGGAAAGGGGAAGTTGTCATGGTTGGGCGCACAGAATTATCTTATTAGGAGGATACTCTTGTAAGACTTGTGTGTAATGGCTGGTGGTTTAGTGGGAAACTGATGGGTGTGTAGCAACACTACATGAAGTAGCTCCCTGCTGGTCTTCACCAACCAACAAGGGTGAAGGGGCACTAACAGTTCATATGTTGTCACTCAGAACTGCAGCAAGTGACAGTATCTGCAGCTTGGCTGGGGGACTTTTGTTCTTGAAACACACTGTAAAGTAAAGGTCACCTCATGCAGTCTCATCCACAACGTTATTTAGAAAGTTACCTCCAGGAGTCAAAGTTGTGCAAAGCCAACGTAAGCATTGTAAAATTTATTCTTTCTGGACAAGATTAACCAAAGGGCAGGTTAAACTCTTCCACAATTTACAGATCATTATAAGTTGTTTGTAGCAGTCTGGACCACTTGCTCTGCTAACCCAGTATCTCTGCAGTGCCATGTGCTATGACAGCTTTTGTTGGCAGAGTCCTGGAGCTCCTTGCCAGGGGAATTACCCTACCAGGGAGAGCAGCAAGGGATGTTTCTCACAACAAAGGCTTTCTGCTGTGAAGTTGCTCTCCAGCTGTGTATGAGCAAAGCACTGAGGACTGCAAGGAAGGAAGATCTGATGAACTGGCCAGGGGCTGGGCTGCCCTGCCCTGCTCCAGCCACTGCCCCGTGCTTACCCGCCTGCTCCCGGCTGACAGAGTGGTTGTTGTTTTCATTCTCCCGACTTGGCACCACCAGCTGGAGCTCATTGATATCGACAGCAGAGTTCTGGATTCCGTTCTACAACTCAGAACATGCCCCAGTAAACATCATCAGATAAACATTGCAATAGCCAATATGAGAGAGAGAAACAGAAATTGCTGAAGCCATTAGCACTAACCTCCTGGTCACTGCATGCGTTGGACGAGCTCCTTTTGGGGCACGTTCTCTGCCTGAAAAGGAGAGACAGCAACAGCAACAACAACAACAAGCCCACCAGTGAGTTAAAGATCCACAGATTAGAAGGTCTCAGCTGTGCCCCTCCAGCAGGTTACAAGCTCTCCTGCCTACGCGAGCATCCAAGATACTTGCCAAAGCTCAGGGCAACAAGGCCTGTAGGCCAGAGGAAGAAATTATATGCTTATGTAGTGGAAAGTCAGCTGGAGAAGGACCTGTCATCTTCTTCCCATAATCCCTGCAAAAACAGGAATAGACTTCAGGCCTCTGCCAAGCCCTACCAGGCTCCCCTCGCCGACTGCTCTCTCATGTCAGTAACTAAATAGCAGGACTGGAATCCTGCCTTTGGTCTGGGCAGGGACATAGTTCTTATCCTCTTAGACAGAATATTTCATCTGTGCAGCCAATATTGCATGCTGGATTATATTTAGCAAGCAGAGAGCATCAGATGTTGTTCATTTGTATGAACGTTTTATTGAAAGACAAAAGCACATTCTTAACCATCTTTTCCACATTTTTACTAAAACTGAAATTATGAAACAATTAGTGTTCTTGGCTTTTGGATGAATAAGATGTGAAGATGTCACAGAGAAAGGCCGGCAGTGACAAAAGTGATGACTGAAACAAGTGTGTTGTTTGTCATTGGTTACAGCAGTTCTCCATGGGATGGTGCAGAGACACATGGGAGCATGAAGGCCCTGACCAGATAGGATGGGACCTAAGTTACCATTTTCCCTACTGTGTGTGCTGTTGGCTGACATTTTTCCTTTTCTTGTTGGAGGGGTTGGTTTGTTTTAAGGCATTTAATATCCTCCATACAAGTGCTTTTTCATAGTGATGTGCTGAAGTCAAGATTTCAAGTTTTCAGTCTACATTTCATCACTGTTTGTTTTTAAGAATGGGGACTCAGAGGCCACTCGATGAGGCTGGCCAGGAGCCAGTGTCTGCTCCATCTCGGGCATGGTGGGTTTCATTCCTTCACTGTATCATTGGATCACTCAGAAAATGCTTGCTGACTGACAAGTGAATTGAGGGAGGAAAAAACCTATGACGCACCCCCAGCTTGTTCCTAGGGAATACAGAGGAGACTACAGAAAAAGAGGAGACTGAGTTGGCACTTGAGAATTTCATCCAGAGGAGGTACAGATGGATAGCTGTTACTCCTGGAGAGGCAGTGGCATTAGTCACTACTTGAGCTTCTTAGGGGAACTCAAGAGGCTCTTCCTCAATGCACTTATCCAGGGAGAGGAAGCAGGAAAAGGCTTCCAAGTAGGAGTGGTGTTGCCTTGCCAAGCAAGATCAAATCAAGTAGGAAATACTTTGGAGTAAAAAATGTGTGCAAATATTTCACACACACACACACACACACACACAAACCAGAAACTCTTTTTTGGCCTCAGAACCATTTTGGCAGAAGTGACCTGGCAAAACATGCCCTAAGATAATGAATTAGTATGGTGGTCAAGGCATTCAGGTAGATGGTGAGAGAGCTATGTGCAATTCCCTCCTTCCTCCACACTGCATTATTTTTTTTAAATCTCTTTCTTTCCTCCCAGCTCTTTCCTGCCAAAACCTATGACAAAAATTTAATCGAATGTGATATATTCCTATGAAATATTCTTGTTTCAAATAACTGACATGTTACAAGCAAATTTGTTAAAGTATACCCACCCAGGGATTAAAGAGCACTAAGGGAATGTTCTCCTCTAAGAAAACACAACTTGGCACATATTGCTTCCACACTGAACACCAGGCATTGGCAACTCAGACTTGTTAGTTATCTGGATGGTCTCACTTTTGGGTTTGTTGTTTGAACTTTTAGCATGACTTAACAAACACAGTATTTGAGTTTTCAGAAGCACAAATAAAAATGTTCCTCAGATGCTTGTATACAGCTGACCCATTTATAACATATTCATATTCTGTGGGAGAAAGCTGAAAAGATGAAATATTAATTTTAAATATCTTGGCAACTGACAGCCATGGTAAACTAGGATAGATAGAGCATGTTCTGCATTAAGAAACTGAAATACCTTGCATCCATTTGGCTTCTTTCCTTGCCATTCTTTATAGATGTTGTGCTCTACAATATTTAGCAGGCTTCATAACTACCTTGAAGTCAACACTGCATTTTGGCAGAATGAACCAAAAGGATAGTAAGGTGCCCCTGGCAAAGACAAGTTTTCTGTGCCAGTATGGTAGAATAAGGGGCAATAAGAGAAGGAAGAGTCCTGTTCTTTTCAAAGATTAAATTATGATAAAAAAATGGTAACTGGCTGACATGTCCCCATTTTAACTTTTTCTTCCTTCATCCTACGTTGGGTATTGAGTGCCTCATTTCTGCTGAAACTATTTGATATAGAACTATTTGATTTTGATCTGTTGGAAGCCAACACACACAAAAGGTACGAGTTTCTACATTCCACCAGTAATTTTGATGGAGAATTTTTTTTAATAACTTTTTTTATTTCAGAGCTGCTGCCTCCATGCCTGGAGAGATGTGCTAGTTTGGAGGACTGGGGATCTTAGTCTTTCTTTAGCTCACTCTCCAGTTGAGCTACATCTCCTGTGGCTGTCTTAGGTTTCCAGCTAAACCAGCCTGATCTGCAGAGGGACAGAAATGGAGGACACAGGTGCAACAGGCAGGGAGAGGTTGTGCCTAGCACAAAGATGGCAGAGGAAAGGTCTGGTTTTATCCCAGAAGTGACTAGGAGTCTCTAGGAGGGCACTATGTGTGAAGGAAGAGGGTCACCCCCAGATGACAATCAGGCTGCAGTCAGTGTCTGGCAGGGCTGCTGGCATGTGGAGAGATGGCAGCACACCATGGCTTGATGGAATAGCTGTACAGGGAGGCAGGAGTAATTGGAAACAGGTCACTGGCAGGCCATGCAGATATGAAATGCAGTTGCAGTCCATGGGTTGCAACCATAGAGCAAAAGTCTGACTGCATTGGATGGGATTAAAATTAAATAAGGCTGATGTGCCTGTTGTTCTTGGGGCTTGGGTAAGAAAATAAAAAATACCCCATTACTCAGACCAGGCCTCATAGCCAAAAGTAATTAGAATTATTGGCCAACTAACAACTAAAGCTTTCATTCCCTCCCCAAACAGCAAACAAAAGCTGCAGTGTGGCAGAGACTTGGAGTTTCCCCAGAGAGCTTTTCCCTGGCTGAATGCAATGAGCCCGAGCAGACACTGCTGACAACTTGGTGCATTGGAGTGGCAGTAGGTGCCAAGCCCAGCCCTGGCCATCTACCCCTGGCAAGGCAGAGCCTGCTACTTTTAGCTGAGCTAGAGCAGCAGATAGAAATGGGGAGGGGGTGGGAATAGTTAAACCTGGTACCAGAGGACCAAATAAAGTGCAGAGGAAAGAAAGTGGAAGGCAAATTTACAAGGCTGAGGGATTGAAGGCTACTGTCAGCATCCTTTGCAATGGCCCACTCCAGGCACAGTGAGTATTATCATTTGTTAGAGGATTGGTCCTATTTCTGAGCATGCTGTGGTACTAAAGCACCTTTGTTTCTCCCGTCAGCCCACCCCTTGCAGCCCTGCTGTTTTCTGCAGGGAGGATAGGCAGTGGCTAAGACACACTTGACGCCTGATTTCAAGCCTTTATTTAGGGCAAAAACCATAAAATAGAGTTTTGTGGGCTCAAACTTGAAGTTCAGATGTGCTTAATGGCCTCTGCAATCTGATACTGAGCTGTGTTAAAAACCCCACAGCTGGAAAGTGTAGGTGAGCTCCAACCAGCACAGGTCATGGCATCACTTCCACATGTGTCACATCTCACTTAAATGCTTTAAGTTTGACAAGAATTAAAGTATTTTAATCAAGGCCTCCCTGGAACAGCATGCAGAGAATACAGGCAGCTGGGATAGCAAATGTCCTTTAGGGAGGCTAAAGGACTAAGGATGGTCTCTATATACAGTCAATAGCAGACTGAGGTTTATTTTCCTTTAAAAGGAGTTGTAGAGCACTGGAAAAGCACAAGTGCTGGTGATACCAGAAGCAAGTCTAATCCTGGTCCTGCACCACAGGACGCCTAGGAGGATGTATTTGCAGTGACCAGAATATGCAAATGTTTGTGTTGGGGGCAAAAAAATGTGTTCAGTTTTTCTCAGTTGGTTAGCAAGAGCAGAATATTGGTTTATTTTGTAAACATCTACCAAGCAAAAAGCAAAACTGTGTGTGTGAGCAGCATGGCCTGACTTTCTAAACAGGCTACACAGAGTAAGTGAAATAAGCCAGTGAAATCTCAGATTGTTGGTGTGCTTTTTGGTTTAAAGAATACTCTGCTTCATGGATAGTTACAGTGAAATTAAATAGGGCTAATGATGTAAGAACAGCCTACTCAACGTGTATCAGCCCAAACTGCTGCCATAGTGAAGGGAGTGTGTTTCTGACTCTTCTGAAGATTGGCAAGGATATAAAAATTAAATATTTGGTATCTGGAAGGCATTTTCCACCAGACATTTTCCTTTAGAGCTAGCAAAAAAATTGTGGTCTAAATTAGTGTTCTGCAAGCTCTTTAAAAAGGAAAAGGTTAGTTAGATGTAACATATGCAGGTTTAACTCTTAAAACTACGAAAATCTCAGACCCTGAAAGCAGGGATGC
>NW_009953217.1:4168860-4185878 GCF_000747805.2 Chaetura pelagica
AGGAATGCCTTTATACAGCAAGAGAGATTACATTCAAGCTTCACAACTTTGCCCACATTCTCCTGTACCTAGTATGATGGCCTGTATCTTGCACTTACTCAGCAAGAGTTAGAAATGCAGCCTCCAAAAGGACAATGTTCGTCCGTCAAACCTCGGTGACCAGGAGTGGTTGAGTGATCCTGAGACCTTTTGGGTTGGAGGATGCACAATAGATGAAGCAGGGAATGCAGGAAGAGAAAAACCCTTGCCTGCTACCACTGGGAAACGAATGCTGTAACAGCAGGCACCACAGTGGAGCCCTGCAAGGAACAGTATTTGTTTCAGTTTACCTGATGTTTTCATTGAAGTCAAAACATTTGCAAAATAATGTTTGTTTTGACAAAAAACCTGGGGAGCTTGGGCTCTGCTTTGAATTTTTTGAAGGAAAAAAAACCTCAACAAATCACTGTTTCTACAAAAATGTTTTCACTAGGGAGCTAGTAAGAAAAATGCAAACATATGCTGGGGGTGGAGAAGCTTTCTCCTGATAGATACAGAGAAAAGAAATACAGAAAATAAAAGCAATTGAGTGGAGAAGTATGCTTTTGTCAGTGGATGGTTTAGGCCATTTAACTAGTTAGTATCGGGACCTGGAAACCAGCAACCCAGCCTGACCATCAGCTCCTTTGACCGTGTCATTTCAGATGACATTTGGGGACAGTCACAGGTACTGCAGCACAGCTCTTGGCTCTTCCCAAGCAGTCCAGAGGATGTGCAGATGACTGCTTAATGCATGAGGTGCACTGGAATTAAAATGTCTGTGCAGCCCCTTGGATAAAACATGCTACAGACTGGGAAATACTATCTTAAGTGGTAATACTGTTGTTGTTGTTGTTTACTTTTCTGCAGAGTGTCAGTGATAGTTAGAGTCAGACTGTGGAATCTGTGAAAAGGCACAGTGAATGTCAGCTCAGCTTGCTTGGGAGACTTGGGGAAGGATGGTCTTTCTGTTCTGCATTTGTCCCTTGGCTGGTTGGTGTCCTGAAACTAGGGCTAAAAGGCACCACTACCAATTGAAACAAAATTATGCCCAAGAAAGCCTTCACCCTTCAGGTATTTCCATAGGAAAAAGAGAATAAAATTGGAGGCACAGGAGCTGTAGAACTATGAAAGAAAACTGAGGAGCTCAAAGCAGGATAGTGACCAGCAGTGATCTCCTCTGTACTCACACACTTCCCTACATTTAAAGGACAGCAAGTATTAGCAGAGGATAGGAACCACAACTTTTTTTCTGGTCTAGGGATATCACTTTAGAGGCTCAGATGTGCATCATCTTACCTGCAAGCAATGCAGAAGGCAGAGAGCAAGGCAAGTGCAAAGACAATGATGCCTGTCAGAACTGCCAGCATCACCATGTTTTCCTTCCTCTCCTGCCTCACAGCATCTACAGCATTAGGGTCCGTGATGTTCTTGTATTCAAAGAGCATTGCAAAGCCTCGGCCCCGGTCTGTGGTGGTGATCAGCTCCATGATAACCTCAACCATTTCCAGAGATGAACCAAAGACCATAGTCTTGTTTAAAGGTGAATTTGGTCCACAGAAGCGAGAGGAAAATGTGATGAGATCAGAAACATATAATACATCATGGGGACAGATGTCCACTGCTGACTGTGGGCTGGAGGAAACTTCCATGGACAATGCTGTTGTGGGAAGAGTCCTGCTCTCTACTGTAACTTCATCTCTCTCAGTAGCAGCTAGGTGGGCAAGCAAGATCTTATCTTCTAAATCTTCTTCTCTTTCCAGGCCACTGGTATTTTGCTTTCTCATTGTGGCACTATCAACCACAGGGAATGACAGTTCTTCTGGTTGAGCCTTGATAACTGTTTTGGCTTCCTTCATCTGTTTTGATTGGTTTTCTTCAGATGCTTGTTTGGCTTCATCTTTTTTTGAGACAGCTCCTGGAAGTTCATCCAGATGACCAGCAAGGTCCTTTGACTGATCTCCTGTGCTGCTTGGATTCTGAGCTCCCTTTGCCATCCAGGTCTGGAGAGAGGGTTTTGTACTATGGAGAGCAAAGTCCAAGTTTTCCTCAAAAGAAGGCATGTCTTTATTTCCCATTTTAGCAGGGGCTGAAAATGTGTCCCAGGGGGTTGGAGTTTCTCTAGAGCTCTCAAAAATGTCAAAGTCAAAAATTTCCAAGATAAGATGGGTTCTCATGGGGATGAAAAATTGCCAAACACAGTGTGTCCCTGGGTAGTAGTTGTTTGGAAAACCTGGTGATAAAATCAAGCCTCTTTCCATCGATTCCACCACTGCACCACAGGAATAATATACCTGGGAAATAAAACAAGCAAGCTTACATCTTGCCAGAGATGATATACAGGACACATTCTGCTGGACCTACTCCCTCTTCCCTTGAGGAACTGCTATAAGATAGCCTCAGGAAAGGGGAATTCATCTAGCTTCTTCAAGCCTATCTTCTTTCCCATTTGGAGCATTAAACTGCCTAATAGGAACAGCCAGTCTTAGAGACTATGGAAGTGTATCTGGAATTATCATCCTCTTCAGAAATATAACCCAGATGAGTAATTCATAGAATTCTAACTGTTTGCTGATCATAGTAGCATCCATTGGTGCTGTTGGCTAACCTATAACTTCCTGACCACACAACTGTGTTGTCCTAAACAGCTGATTGTGCAATAAAATCCTTAAAAAGCTAAAGAAAAACTGTCTCACCACAGCATCTTGAACTGTGACTTTCATTACAAAAACATTTTTTTTAATGTAAAGAAACCCAGCCTTGCATAGATGATTGCCCATGATTCTTCCATCCAACTCATTGCCTGCTTCAAAGACATTCAGCCTTATTAATTTCAATAGGCAGTAAAGTCTATGTGGGTTTGATTGGGTAAATTGTCTCCTCTTCAAATGCAAAGCCTCTCAAAAAAGTGATACCAGATATCTGCTCTCACTAGTAAAAGTCATCAACAGCCTTTTTACATAACACAGCCACAGTCCCATGTGAAATTTGCTATTTTTTCTTTCTCCATAAATAACCTGCAGAACCCACAGAGGAAGGAAGTCCGTAAGTGGTGGTGCTAACTACCATGCTGCTGCTTCTAAAGGTACAGGAGGCGGTTTCCACATGTCATATTTACAACCCCGTTCTTCCAAAAACATTATTTGAGCCTTTTTTCAAGGTTCTTCCCTAAATCTGGAGAGCCCTGTCTGTGCATGGGGTGGTTGTTTTTGAAATGGGGAAAAATATAAGTCAGAAGTAGTTGGGTTACAAGCCCTGTCTAGGAGCAGAGTTTACAAGCATTGATTAGAAAAGAAAGGGACTGTTTTGGGTTTGGTGGGTTTTTTTTAATGGAAATGATTAGTCATCTTGGTCTGTTATCTGTTTAAACACAAAAGAAGCTTGGCAGTAGAACAAACAAAGCTTATGAAGTCCATATAAAACCACAAAGATCAAAATACTCCAGATTTTTTTTTTTTCCTCCTAGTCTCTCCCCTTGGCTCATTAAAATGGAAAGGAAAAAAAATATGCAATGCCAAATGTTAGAAACCCTTAAACGAAAACAAAAAGGCAGACCTGTTCTGCAAGGCATGAGCATTGTTTTCCAGCAGGTGCTTTCTATATTCTGAGTGATTTTAGGGTGAATGACAAGATGGCAATAAAAAAAGGACCAAAACGGCAATGTGGGTGGAAATTGCCTTCTGTATTCAACTAGAAATCCAACCTTTGACTTTTAAAAGTGTCATTTAAATCAAATCTTATGTTAATTATAGTAGAATAAACTATAGGCTTCTTATTTAAGGCATATGGGCTGCACTATGGCTTGAAATCTCAAGTGGAAAAGAAACCACATTCATGTGCCAAAACATACTCTTCTCTGTCTGATGCCTTAGGAGTCCCACAGAATGTAATACAAAAAATAATATTAGTTTAATCAATTTAATAGGATATAGACCCTAACATTCAGATCCATGTGCTAATTCACATCAGAATTTGCAAATTACCAACACTATTGTTGTCACTTGGATTTTACTGAAAACAAGCTGGTTTCCAGTGAATATGCTGCTCTTCCCATAGGGAGAAGTTTGCTCCTACACTTGGAAGAAGCAAAGGGGGCTTTTCTATGATTTCCCTCGTGTTCCTTCCCTCTGTCCCAGAAAATCAGTGCAGACTTGTCTTTGTCCCCTGCTAGTCTTTTGAGCTCACTTTTGAATAATGCCTTGGTATAGGAAGAAACAGTCAATAATGCCTAACTTTTCAGCTCAAATATGTAGCTAGTTTTGGAGCCAGAATGTGCACCAGAACTGTTGCTATTGCAGGGCAGCACTCCGGGATGTGGGAGGATTACAGATTGGCCCAAACCTCCTTAATTTAGCTATGGCTGAGGGTTGAGATTTTATTTTGAGAAATATGTGAACTGATCTAGTTGCCTTTTTCAGATACTGAATGCTTGGAGGCATTCACAGCCCCACCTCTACTATCAGAAGACTTTAACACCCAAAAGCAGCAGCCACCAGTTCAGTGGATCTTCTGGGATTAATCACCAAAGTGCTGAATGGGTAAGTGCATCCCCCATAAATCCCTCGCCCCTGCTTAGGATACACTCCCTTTCTTGTCTGCATTTTCACTTGAATCTGGCATCATGTAGAGGGAAATAACTCTCAGGCTCTCTGCACATCCAAGGAGTCTCAGATTCAAACTCAAATGCCTCATGTTCTCCTACGAGCCATGTGGCCACCACTTGGCTGTAAGACTGAGCTGAATCCCCACAGGTACCCTGCACCCCTGAGCCCAGGCAGGGGGGCATTTGTGCACTCCAGAAATATGCCTGAAAGGTCACAGCAGTGGAGGAATTGTTCATTTATTATGGTTTGGGAGACCAAAAAGATTCAAGACCTGCTCTGAGACCAGGAAAAAAACCCAACAAGGGAGAGGAAATGCAAGACAGATCTGAGCGGGGGAAGAAGGATTTCTGATTAATTTATAGTCCACAAATGCATGACTGACAACACTGTTTAGTTCACTTTAATCGCTCACTATGAAGGCTGAGTTTCATTAATTAGACACAGATGTTCCCTACTGTAGCAAGTTATAGAGGCTTTTGACAGAGGCATGCAAAAAATGTATCACATTTTTAATCTTTGCAAATCATAGGGTTTTGAGTTTTTTTAAAAACAACTTTTGATATATGCCCACCCCAGTTAGGTCAATTATGAGCAGAGAGATCCAGATCCAGATTACCAGTCATGTACATCTGCTTTTCAGTACTTCCCACTCTGGCTAGGAGTCAAAAATGTTTAGAACAGTTGTATTGAGCTGAGCTTCAAGCCTGCTGTGGTCAGACACCCTACCTGCCTTCTGAGGGAGGGTAACTGGGAACAGCATTGAGTAGGTTGCAGAGAAGCAGTAACTCAAATCCCAGTTATTGCTTCTTGGGCAGAAACACAATGTTTGGGTATTTCAGAACACACCAAGGTTCAAGGCATTTCCCCTTCTCACACTACACAACCCACTCAGAAATTCAAATCTATGCCCTTTACTAGAACTGCCACATTGTCACACACTTGCCTCCTCCTGTGCTGACATTTGGACTTTCTAGAATTGAGTAGCTAATGTTGGCATCAGCTTCAAGCTGTTTAATTAAGATACACAAATGCAAGGAGCTATAAGGCCTCTGTACCAGGGAACACAGGGCTAAGGAATACAAGGAGGACCTCAGGCTAGTCCCTCATAGGTGATTCTGGCAGTGGCTCCTGAGGAGCATCATCTCTCTCAAAGAGCAAACCCTTGAATGCAGACGTGCAGCACAAATCAGTATGATTGCTTCAGACTGGACACTACACACTAAATCGATCTTGAGAAGAAAGTGGCACTGACTAAATGCAGAATTCCCAAGCAGGAAAAAGGGAAAATAATTGTTCTGTCCAGACAGGAATTTATTATAAGGCCAAACCAAGTATATACAGAGGAAAGAGTAGTTATCATCTGAGTAATATAACCCTCAGCTCTGCTTTCCACTTGCACAACACCTACAAGTGTAGCCCTGGAGCCACTGCATTACTCCAGTAGGAACATTATCAGGGAATCCTGCTAGGGGAAGAATTTAATTAGCACCCTTTCTTTAATCACAATTATTTTCAAAGAAGTCCCCAGACTAGAGCCAGATCAAAGGCATGCACAGCAGCAAGTTCTTTGTTTTGCCAGGATAGGACAAGCTCTTGCAGCACTTCACATCAAAGTCAGGAGACCTTCCTGGGTGCTTCCACCAGTGAAGCCATGCTCAAAACCTGCAGGAGGGTCTTGAATGGCAAGTTGTGGCAGCCTCTAGCTAGCCCACAAGAGCTCTTCAGTGATGGGTACCAACCTCTGCCTGAATCCCTAGGAGCAGGCAGGGCTCAGTTTCTCAAGCTTCTCTGCCTTGCCTCCAAGAGATAAATGCTTCTGGCATGAGGTGATGCTGGGAGCCCAGAGGGAATGTGGGCAGGATGCTGTGACATGTAGCTAGTAAGAGAAGGTGACATAGCCATGTGTTTTAGCTTGTAAAGGCATAAACCCTGCTGAAGAGAAGTGGAAAGAAAGGTCCTGGCTAGGGAAACCCTCAGCCCATTTGTGCTCATCGTTTTTGCTGAAGCCCAAAAAGTAGTGATAAATTTTCTTAATTTGTGTTAATGCTGGTTTAAAGTAGCTGCTGTTTGCAGCATCCTTGAGAACACTGTCCTGCTTGCATCCCATGCACAGTCCCAAAGACTGTTTATTTTTAAAGTGTATTTCTTTCAAATAGGAGGAAAGAGGACATCCTGTCTTGATGTTTGTCACTTCTCTGTGAGCACAATCGCAGATTCTCCAGCTTGAAGCCTGTCCACTGTAGTTTGTTTTTTAGAACATACCCAAGAAACACCCGGTTCTTTTGGTGAGTACCCAGAGTCAGAGTGAAAGCCTCAGGAGAGGAAACTGGAGCCACTAAACTTCTAAGAGATCCTCAGGGGCCAAGCCACACACTTGACACTCAGTTGCAAGCTTCCAAGGGAATTATGTGCAAAGATCATAACCCACTTTGCCTTCATTAATGCCTTGTGCACATCTCAGCTTCTGTGCATTTCATGTATTTCCAGTTTCAGGAAGGCTTAAAATGTCAGTTCCACTTTTTTGGTAAAGTACAGAGAAGGAATAATCCACTATATTTCAAACTGACTGAACATTTAAGAGGTGTTGCATTTGTTGGTCTTTTCAAACATGTAGTATCTTCTTATCCCAGTTAAAGGGCTTTTTGGTCTTTGCTTGAAGACTGTACTGGAAAGGTTTAACAGTAATGAGTGAAGGTGAGGGTAAAAGCTAGTTATATGCAGACCTTGGGCCTTAAAAAGAACAATACCCTGAAATAAAAAATCCCATGCTTTTGACCAAAAGATCATTGTATGTTTTGCCCCTTCCTCTAAAATAGCCGCACAACATTAACTATTCTTTACTGATTTAGTATGGTTTTTTCAGAGTAGGAAAGAGACACCTCTCTGCATGTAGACTTTTTTTTTCCTTAATTTAAGAAACAAGATCCATTGCAGCTGCCTGGTGCCAGAACAGGACTGCAGGCATTACACGGCACTCCTACAGCAGTCTTACCTTTCAGCTTGCAGCTGATTCAACAGCAGCCACAGAGAGATATGATTAGTTTCTGGGCAGAGATGGGTGAAGTCTTAAAAGCCAACATGGTTCAGTCTGGTTGGCTAAGTTTAGGCATCTGAGCTCACTGCAATATCAATGGGGTGAAAATCCATCAAGCTTTATTTAGGATCCCTCACCCCTTCAAAATTAAAACCATCTGATGTGCACACATGCAGGCACATGTGTGTTTCTTTCAAAGAGTTGGCAGCTCTTTGAGACTACCTCACCAGCTCCTTCACAATTTATTCTGCCCCAGGGGCCTCTTTAAAACTCCGGTTCCACCATCATCTTTGCAATTGCTCAAAACATACAGGGTGAGGTCTGGTATCTCAGTTACTTCCCCCTTCTCCCCTCCAAACACAGGAGGTTCATTCCGAGTTAAAGATCACTCAGACTCACGAGAACACTTGAACAGCACCAGCAACCTGGGATGAAATAGGAAGTGGCACAAACTTTCAGCCAGAGCAGAACAAAAATGCAAAACTTAGGGTTTTAAAAAGAAAAGGAGAAGGAAAAAGGGAAAGTGGTCATCACACACTCCCAGTTTAAGGGGAAAAACAAAATATAGACAAGTCTTTACTTGCTGACGTGGCTGGAACTAGCTGCAATGCTACCAGAAACACAATTCTTGTTGTTCCCAGCAAAAGCCCCAAGTTCCCTCTCAGTATTTCCAAGTTAGGGAAATCTGAACTTTTTGGATGCTCATCAAACATGGAATCTGAGGAAAGACCACAGAGCAAGATATAAAACTGCAGCCTGTTTAGTCAGTTTAAGAACTGACCATGTTTGCTTCAGCAGCTGACTGATCTAGATATCAAAGCTGGTAGGATTTTTTTCCAAATGGAGGACAAAATTAATCAGAGGCTTTATAAAATCAGTGCTCTACTTAATTTTGCGTTTTCAGCTCATCTTTGCATGTGAGGATAATTTTCTTTCATTAGCATGAACTAGATACAGCAGCAGCACATCTATTTTTCCACCTGGCAGTACAGGGATTCCTGGAAGTGCCTTGGAATCACCATTTCCTCCTTTGTCAAATTGCCTTCACTGTTTAAAGTATGAGACAACAGCAAAAGGAAACTCTTGTCCAGCATGAGGGCAACTCTCCAGGTATCTCTGGATGCTTGAAAGTAGCAGACCTGGCAGACATGGGATTGACAGAGTACAACAAAAATTGCCAACGCTTTGCTTAGTTATTAGGAGAGAGTTGTCCCTGTCTCCTTCTCCCAGTCCTTAGCTGTGATTTTTTTTTTTTTTTTTTTTTCAGATTAATCTCCAAAAAATTTCTCATCAATCTGAGAATATCCTGCTTGCTAAGGGGTCTCCCTCCCAATAAACCTGTCTTAACACAAGCTCGTACACCTGCACCCACACTTCCTATCCTCTTCTTGCTCCTCAGGCAAATTCACTTAAAGAAGCACTGAACAGGGTTCAGCTGTGGGACTCTGAAACTGGGCTGAGCATACATTTGCTTTTAATACATTTATGGTATCAGCAGTTGCACTCATGTTTTTGAATGAGGGTCTAATATTTCTTGAAGTGTGTGACCTGCTGGATTTAAGCAAAACCCAAACTGCATTTTTTAGCAGCTGCTCTACTATTTCCACGGTGGGAAGCAGCGGTTCCACCACATGAAAGTGATTATGGATGTGACACTCCCACTCTGCAAATCCCATTTTCAGGAAAGAACCCAACTCATATTCCTTCCTGACACACATCAGACAGCTTCACGGGGCCCTGTTTTCACACCTATCACTAAGTTTTCTATTGCATTTAATGGTTTACAGGACATTTGAAGAGAACAAATATGCAGGTAGGAAGAGAAGGGGACTATGAAGGCCTGTTGTTGCAGGAGACAAGGAAAATGCAAATGTTAGAAGAGTAGAGGAGGGAAGCAGGGATGCAGCAGTGCAGCAATTAGAGCAAAGAATGCAAAGTATGAATGAGACTTCTGGACTTGAAGGCCCAAATCTGCCCCAGCCTGTAGCCCCACACTAGTGCCTCTTTTATTCCCACATATGACTATGGTGCAGCTGAGCCCTGAGCTCATGTCATAAGAAGATGGCTTGGAAGGCTCTGCTTTAGTTCACCAGAGAACAGATAACCTCCTCCTGACTTCCTGGGGAAAAAAATAAAAATCAGGGAGCATGGTAATATTTGCATAGCCTTGGCCAAAGGTGAGCAGGCTCAGTCAGGGGACTGGCAGGGCTCTGGGTGTCCTCACCTGCTCTAGCTCTCTGAGGCCAGCTCCTAGCACCTGCCTGGAGATGCAGTGCGTCCTGTGGCAGCTTGCCAAACCGTTAAGGCAGGCCATTGCCACAACAACTCTCTGTGAATCAAAGCAGCTGCAGAAGAAGTGGCAGGAGAAGGTCAGCGATCTCATTAGAGCCAGGAGGCCCGGGCCCCCCAGCCACGGCGAGGTCCCAGCTTCCCAGCTGCAGTGTATTTTGATACCTGGCCTCAAGCAGATTGCATAATTGCTCCATGAGGTCACCATCCCTCCTGCTTGATCCTCTATGAGAACAGGAGGTGGGGAAAAGGAAAAATCACAAGAAAACAAACACGGGCACTCCAAGGAGCAGCAGGCACAGCAATGCACTTCTGTTTCTGTGGAGAACAACAGAGCTGCTCATTTAACTCCAGAGATGCAATGCCCTTTTCTCCTTACAAAAAAATGCTTGTTCCCAGAGACACAAACAGGGGCTGTTTTCTGAACAATCACCCATGGAGCAGCACAGCTTTCCATAGCATGATCAGCAGTATACGCAGTCTGGGCATACGTTGTATCTTGACGTTTTGTACTTGCTTTCCAGGCAATCTGAGGGAAGGCAGCCTAATGCTCTGCTGCTTTTGGGAGGTTCAGCTGAGACACAAAATTAGCTTACTAGACCAGAGATGCAAACCTACACTGAATTTCTGAGCAACAGGTAGAATTTCTTGCAGTAGCTGCAAATATTTTGAGGACCTGAGGCAAGATTTCTATGTAAGGCCATGAATGCAGATCACCCAGCTCTGGGAGTGGGGCTTTGCTGGCTGATTTAGCTTGCCTCCTTCTGCAGACTAAACCCTGAGTTGTTAGCTACAAAGGGAAATTCAGAGCAGTAGCTAGAGATGGTCTTAACAGCCCTCTGGAATCATGTCTCCCTCCTTAAGCAAAGGCGGGACTTCAGGAGGCTTACAGGCTAACTCAGATACCTCGAATGTCATAGCTGAAATCTCGGGATATTGAAAAGACAATAAAACCATTCTTGTTCTTTTTGTCTGTATCATAAATATGCAGAAGTTTTAGTTCTCCCCTTTCTGTTCTTTAATTAAGACTGAGATGGATTTGCCTAGAAAAAGTTTTGAAAGTTACAGCTATGTAAAGTTCTCTAAGCAAAGTTCTCCCTCCTTATCCAGTTCTTTCTTTGATTTACACCTTTAAGGCTAGAAATTCTTCGGATGAATAGTTTATCTCTGGGCGTGGCAGGATCCTTGCAGTTTATGGGTACTTTTGCTATCTGACAGTTTCCCAGGCTGAACTTAAACCAACATTAACAGCCCTGGCATTCACTGATGACTCAGTAGTTGTGTGCTAAGGTGTAGTCCACTGGGGACTGTAACTATTACACTTGTGAAGTCACACTATGTTAAGCAGAAACCTGTCATTAGGATCTCATACATTTATCCTGCCATGTTCAGGCAAGTGATACATCATTATGAGCACAGTCTGAACCTTGGTTTTCCCTTTTCATCCCAACATTAGCTTTTAGGGCTAAGGAAGCATACAACACATCTAAGGTAACATCCATCAGGGAGTGCTAGAATTCACATCAACAGGAAGCTTTTTCTTGTGGACTTTTCAGACTAATTCTTGGAGGGAAAAAAAAAAAGAGCTAAATCTTGGGACTGGACACTCAACAGACAAATAGAGATTCTACAACAAAGATGCAAGATGCCATATTAAATAAGATCCTACATCTATACAAAGGTTCTTTTTTTTTTTTTTTTTTTCCTCCAGAAATAACCCTCATTCAATCACAGAAAATGTAAAGCTTTAGAAACAGAAACAAAGGCATCATTTAGAGTGTCTCCTCAGGCAAATAATCATGAATATGATGGGACCATGGTAAATAAAAGTAAGGCAGTGTAATGAAGAGTTCAAGATGCCATGGGCATTTGCTTCAGGGTTTTAATAGGTCAGCATAGGTCTTTTTTTCTACTAGAGCAAATTCTCATTAACAAAGTATACACAACACACCATGGAAAAAATTAACAGTAAGCGATAGGGTTGGTGGGAACTGACGGGTGATGAAGGAGTTTCCAGAAGATCAATCTGGTTTTGATTTGCTATCAACTAAACAGGCCAAAGCAGCTAAAATTAAAGAGTAGAAAACATGGTTAGATTGTTTGAACTGCTTGGTAACCAGATGAAATATATAACAAAAGCTATAGCATTGCAGTAGAAATTTGCTTACAGAGTTCAGTGTAGAATTCCAATGAGGAAGTTATGTATGTTCATAGAAATCTGTAAAAGTAGTGTTGCCAAATTAAACTTTATGTATAAAATCTCCCAAATATGTGGGGGAGATTTAAATAATGAAATCCATATGCAGCTTAGGTGCCTAAAAATGTGTTGTTTTCAAAGTACCAGGAACAGGAGAAAAGGGAACTGAAAGGCAATCCCATGCAAATTTTGCTGGCCACTTCCCCAGAAATAAATTTGGATCTTTAAAGGCAAACAAAACACATATATGTATAAACTGGCCTTGCCAAAAAGAGGGCTGTTTGTGCTTGGATTTCCAGCTGCATGACCCTGTTGTTTCATCCAGACATGTCAGATGTTTCACATGTTGGAAGTCTATTGTACAAACATATGGAGAAGGAAACATTCCACATGTGAAAGCCAAACCCTGCAAATATTCCATATTGCCACTAGCATGTTGTGGAATTCTTACTGCAACTCTGTGGGAACAGGGTTGTTGGTTCACTAAATGCCATTGACAGGTGAGAGGGCTTTTGCAGAAGACATGGATAGTGATCCTTAAAAAGCAAAGCAAGAAAACCCCCCTCTCCCTTTCATGCGATATTTTTAATTATGCTTCTAACTGAGCCTTTGCCACAGCCAAGTCTGTTTCAGAGGTGTGTTATGGTCTGAATGCACATCCTTAGATCTGGAGGGTATACAAACAGCAGCACTATTCCCCACTTCATTGTTCCAGGATTAGTCCCCTCTGCAAAGGGAAATTTCCAAGACTCCACCTTTGCCAGGATTTCAGAGAGCGGGATGCTTGTAAATTTTACTTTACTGCCTACATGTAAGGAGAGACCATGAGGGCACAGCAGGGAGGGTATGGAAGAAAGCAGAAAAAAGTATCACAGATGGTGCAGGCAGAGGAAAAACGAAGCACTGGGTTTGTTGTTACGGGGTCCCAACCAGTGAGCCGTTTCTTTTTCCAAATAAATCTGCTTTGCAGACATCCTTTCTTGTTCTGCATTCAAGTTTCAACCAGGAAACCTGGAATAAGTTACTGTTGATTTAGAGGCAAATCAAAGTGTTCAGCCTGCTAAGCTTGCATTTAAAGTTGGTCTTGATGAGCAACTCTTTGAGGCTCTTGTATTCAAATAGTGAGGTCTCGGATTCACCTAAACTGCCCACCCATGCAGATCTAGAACATGGGCAGGACAACGAGGGGATGGGCAGCCTGGGCTTCAAGCCTCACTTCTAACAGTAAGGGCTAAATGTAAAATAATAATGTCAAATCTAGAAAAAAAAATAATCCCCTTTAATAAAAACTTAAAGTAATTCAAAACAGTAGAATATTTACTAACCAAGACCAGGAGAAGGCTGGATTTAGGTAGAATGAGTGGATTAGATCTCCTGTTGCTAATCCCATTTTAAGTATGGTACAGAGCAGCCAGAACCTCCTTGGAAAGGCTGAGAAAGTAATTCAAAACAGTAGAATATTTACTAACCAAGACCAGGAGAAGGCTGGATTTAGGTAGAATGAGTGGATTAGATCTCCTGTTGCTAATCCCATTTTAAGTATGGTACAGAGCAGCCAGAACCTCCTTGGAAAGGCTGAGCAATCATCTTTCTGGGATTTGGATCAGAATGGACTTTCAGAGGCACTGCATCCCAGATCTCCTGTATTCAGGAAGCTGTCCTTATTGGCATCCTTGGCACTTGACCCTTGCTACAGTCCTGCTACTCCTTAACGGAATAATGAAACACAAGCACTACAGAAACACATCAGTAAGAGATGAATGAACTTCCAAAAGAACCTGCTTCAGAGATGATGGTAGTTCTGAATGGAGGCTTGTACCAGCCCATTTTGTTTAGATGGTTTGATGTTGCAACCTGGCTGCTAATATAAAGAAATAAGACTAATAAAATACTGGATGAAAATGAGATAGCACAGCAGGTTATGGCTTGCATGTGGCAAATTTGATTTTTGTTTTGCCACTTTGAACACCACCCACCCCTGCTTTATATTGAAGTGTAATGGTGCTGCCTGTACTCCCCCAGGACCAAGGATTTCACATAATAGTTTCTGTAATTAGATATTTCTGAAACTCTGAAATTCTCTGATGAAAGGTGCTGTTGAAGTATTACCAACTCCTCTACTGTGAAAGGACTCCACCCAAATCCAAATACATGTTGTCCTCAATGTACATCATTCCCAATTGAAGCCAAAAGTACTTATGGCCTGATGTCTCAGATGACTTCTGTGAGCTCCAATAGAATACTAGTAAGTAAATACAGCCAAATTAACCTTTTCTCCTCTCAAAGTTGGAAGTGCCTGTTCATTGGCAATGACATGAGCAAGTATATTCAAACCATAAGGCAGTTTGCTGCTGAAAACTTGTAAGAGGAATAAAAAAGTTCTTACACAGTTTGAGAATGAAGACTGCCAGTAGGGCTTTTCCTCTTGCTTTATAATTGTTCCATGTATTATTGCAAGACCCTACAGTGCCCTGTCCTGACTCCACCCTCATCCTGCTGTAGATTTGCACAAGTAGGAGAGGATTACTTTTCTGTTTATTACTTCTCATACTCAAGGAAGTATCTAACCACTAAGTTGAATATTATTTATAGACCTGAGATATCAGTGCATAGACTGACTTTGTGATAGTAGTGTGTAAAGGGAAGAGTTACTATACCAGATCTGGTCTAGCTACAGTACCACTGGGTAGCCACTCTCTGGTATTAAATGCCACGAGTTCTCTTTTTAAGAAGAAAGGGAAGAAGGAAGGAAGAAACTTGAAGATTTTACCACCATGCAAAGAAGCAGATGTGGAGAAGAGCAATTGTTTGCTGGTTACCACAGGAAAGTTTGTTTGCTGGGTGTTTTTAAACCAGTGCAACAGGATTTTTTGCTTCAACCTACTTAGATAGTAAAGAAACAAAAATTACTTCAGTGTTTTCTTCCCAAGGATGGTTGGCACCTCTAGTGGTACTGCATTCTTTTAGCTTCTTCTGCATAAAGATTACCCACATCACTCCAGAAATCTTTTGCCACTGGCTTACTTCTCTTACTTTGGCTGCTGTTTCCATTGCTGGCATTGACAAACAAGAGAATTATGGTTCAGCCCTCAAAGCCAGAGTCCCATGTGCTGTGTAGGACTTGAGGCCAGCCTCATCCATCTTCTGAGCTTTCAGCTTCTTCAGTGCTTCAGTAATTAGAATTATCAGGACTAAAACACTGTGGACATTATTGCTGCTTAGCGTGAAGCTCACAAGAGAGCGCCAGATTTACAACATTCTGGCCAGACAAAGAATTAAAAAGAAGTTACAAATCATTGCCCAGTTCCAGGGCTATGTACTCCAGGATCTTATTTTGCCAGGGACTCCTCATGAACTTTCGCCTCTAGGAGAAATCCGCCTGGATTTTTCTAATTGAAATACCAGTCAGACCAGTGGCAGGATGCAAACTAACATGCATGAAAAATAAAGGTTCAATGACCCAGATCAATTATGTTTTAAGGGCACTGCTCTGGACTCCGTAGGAAATATTTTAAAAGGAAAAAGAACTAAATAGGATCATTCATTGAACTGACCTGGAAATGCGACAGAAATTGGGTAAATAAGAAGTTCAGTGCAAGCCAGTTTTATGTACCAACTGTAGTGGATTAAGAAAAAAAACAATCTTAGATACTTCTTAGACTCAAATAATGTTTCAGACTTTTGGATACTAAAGTGAACAGTGCAATAAAGCAAAGCAATTCTCATGCCTTCCTTGAGCACAGGCAGTGTAACACAGCTTACTTCTAGACATTATAAAAAGCAGTTTATAGAAATCCAGAAACTGTATTGTTACTAAAATGGGGAAACCTGCAGGTCTTCTGTACAGAACAAAAATAATAATTTAAAGCTAAAACAACTTCTGAAGATCAGAATCAGCTACTGTGGCTGGATTTGTATTTTAAGCACATGCACAAGGTAGGGAGAAACAGGTCTACTTCTTCAGGAGATGGGAATATCTCTGCTCCCCAGACTGGCCAAACATTCAAATTCTTCACACAGTAAATGTCTGCCAAGATACACTATAAAAACAATAGGAAGCAGCTATGGCAATTAATAAAGATATAAAGAAAATAGGAAAGACCTATAATAATTTTTTTTTACTCCTAAAACACAGAGTACTTTCACAAACAGTAAAGCGATTAATAGGTATTAAGTTCATTGCCATCAAAACCCTCAGATTCTTTGAAGGTTCCTTATTTGCCTTGATTGGCTTTGTTTCTTGAGACAGAAAGACAGCCTGGTGTGCATACACAGTGCTTTGCAGTGACCTATAAAGCAAAAGCTACCTGGACCCAAAAATCCCATTGAAGTGTTACTAAAATAACCCCCACACCTGGCAGTAGCTGGGATTGGATCCAGATGTGCAGTACATCTGGTAAAGAACAGGACTGCTTTTAGCAGACACTGAACCTTTTGAGGGACCTACTTTTCCAGCCCAGCATTTGCCTGGAGAGACTCGATAAAAGTTATACATTTTGCCTCTAGTTTTCTTAAGGCAGAGGTTGACCACCAACAGGCCTATTGTGTGTCAATTTAAAACGTGAGAATTTCCGTAGCCTTCTCCCCCCATATCAGAAGTGCATATTTTGCTGCTCCAGTTGCATAATTTACTGATTCAGCTGCATGCTTGGTTGGTCTGGCAAGAGACTAGTACAGTAGTTGAGATTCTGGATACATTGCCAATTGTGCAGCATGCTTTGTTGATCAGGGCTGTAGAATTTAATAGCTGAAATTTCATACACTTTACTAATCAGGCCACATTCTTTGCTAATTGAGGTGCATATTTTAGTAGTTGATTTTTTTTTTTTTTAAATCCTTCACTGCTTTTGGGAAGGATCCTGCTTCCTCTGAAACC
>NW_009953217.1:4185994-4188259 GCF_000747805.2 Chaetura pelagica
CAGGAATTTTGCCATAGTCCTCACTGGGAGCAGGACTAAGACTTTCACTAGATGATCTAGGATCACTAAGATTTCTTCTCCTAAAACAAACGAGAAAGGCTGAAATTTTTCTCTAAGCCAGCCAGTGAACAGAATAACACTAGAGGAAGGATGGCACTGCCATAGAGACCTCCTCCACAGGGATTTGATTAAACAGATAATAGTTTGTGGACATAGAGAGATGTAATTTTGACTGTTATTCTTTCATCAGGCTTATATTCTTCCTTCAGGATAAACAAGCCACTTATCTGCACATCTCATTCCATCTGATACAGACGTGCAGGAGGAAACATCATACACCTTATCTTCAAATTTTCTTTCATTTGATCTTACTCCTATTTTTATATTGCTGTAGTACTCTGTGAAGGATTCCAGAGAGAGCTCTACTTTGTCACAAAAAATGCTTCAAACATCCACACTGCCCTACAGCATCCCAGAGTTCCTCAACTCTGCCTGGCACAGACCACCTTCCTGGATGAAAAGAACAATTCAGTTTCCTATATCTCATGCAGATTTGCCCTTTCTGAGGGAGTTTCTGTTGTTTTTATATTGTTAACTCTAAGCCAGAAGATAATTCATTTCTCTTAAATCTTTGAATACCTCTTTTCAACTGCCAAATTGAACTACTTTTGAACCACCAACTTAAGAGTGGGAAGTGTATTTTTTACTAGCATAGCAACACTATCAGAATGTAGCCAAAAAAGATAAAAATAATGAAGCCTGTGCAGCATAGTGCAGTGCTTGATGAGTGAAGAGCAAGTGCAACTTACTCAAAAAAACCCAATAAAAACAGGGAGAAAGAAATGTACGCACACAGATTTCACTGTCATATTTAGAAAGAGAAGCAATAGAAAACTCTTAAGTTCCATTCTGCAAAAGACATTGTCCAGTATGTTAAGAGACAATAGACAATATGTGATCAAAAGAATAATTGATACAGCAAGAAGTCAAGACTGGGACAAATTATGTGGGAGGCTGTTGCTTCTTCATTAAGGGGGCAGCTTCTTTTCTAAAGTGCTGTTTGTCAATACTTTATTTCAGGCACTGCCTGATAGGAAATCAAACAGTCTTGATTTCAGAGATAAAGAACAGCAAAATTTGGCTCAGAAACAGAAAAAAAGCAAAAACAAGCAAAAAATGTGCAGCTTGCTGATGCATTCAGAGTCCCACCATTGTGAGTCACACCCAAAGGTGAGCACAGGTACAAGTGAAGTTAGAGCACAACAAGCACAGGAAGGATGTAATAACTTAGGGCAGCAAGCAAGTTACCTAGTCTAATAAGAGAAGTTTGCCACTGGAGGAGTGAGTTGTTCATCTCCAGTAACAAACCCAGCAGGAGGGGGTAAACTATATGTGATGCAACAGAGATAAAAGAGAAACAAAAGATAAAACTCCACAACTGTGTGATTCACTAGATTCAAGTGTGCACCTTTGTAAAATTAATACTTACAACTTCAGTGCCAGAAATGTGGCTTACTTAAGAAGTTCTTGCTGTAGCTATCTTCACTAGGATACCAGAGTGAGATAAAACACCTTCGTTTCAACCACAAAGTCCTTGTTATGTTCACATGTGCTGTGGCAGGCAGTTGGTGTATCAGGCAGAATCACAACAAGAAATTAAAACAGAATTTCCACCAAGGAAAGCAACTCCTCACCTTTTTTCATATATATATATATATATATGTACACACACACATAACAGAAGACATACATGTATGGGATATTATTTTCTGGTAGTGTAGTGGCTCTTGTTTTATAGATCTGAGAACCTCTAGGAGAAGTGTCAAATCTTGCTCATATCAGGGTCCACAGGAAAAGTCCTGCTCACTTCACTAGGATTAGGACTGCTTACCCTTCCCAAAACACAGAACGATTGCTTGCTCGGCAGCTGCTCCTAGTTCCTCTGGTTCCCCCAGTGCTCAGCCAGTGGCTCCAGCCTAAGCCCAGATCCCTGTCTCAGAGCTGTGTGTCATTTGCCTGTTTACCTTCTCTCCATGGAATAGGTGCAAATGACCAGAGAGCATGGAGACAATCATACAGTTTTAAGGGTGGTTAGTTGGGCTCCTTATGCCAGGCTGTTCTTTGACAGGGATGCCTTTGGGGCAAGTGCTCTGATTTCTCCTGGAAATGCTGTTCTAGGGGTGCTCACGGGGCTCGTACCGGATTTCGGATCGGGCTACATCGACACAGAGAGGGTGATGCAGAGACAGGCTGCTCCAGCCCCGT
>NW_009953217.1:4188999-4195938 GCF_000747805.2 Chaetura pelagica
AGCGGGCTCGGAGCCGCGGGGCTACCCGGGCTGGAGGGGAGCGGAGGTGCCTGGTCCCGGCACCCCCGATGCAAGCAGGGACGGAGCAAAGTGCTCAGGGCTCTATCCTCGCCAGGTTTGGGAACCGCCGGGGATGGAAGCAGCCCAGCCCCTCCGAGCAGCCTGCTGGAGCGGGATCCTGCGGAAAAAGTTTCTCCTGCTGTGCGGTGGGGAGATGGAGGGGCTGGTGTCCTGGGCTAGCAAGGGCAGATGCCCCGGGCAGCGACCCCGGCCAGTGCTCCTGTCTCCTGCCAGACCCTGGAGCACAGTTAGGACGGTGAATTTTCAGAGAGAGGGGGAAAAGGAGAAGGACTCTGGTCATTTCAAGGCAGAAAAGTCACCCCAACTTCAATGGTGCATGGGGTGAGAGACAGGGAAGGAACACTGCTGGCATCCCGGGGAGCCCAAAGAGAAGGAGCTGCACAAAAACTGGTGGTCAGGGTACAGCAGCTGCTGGACCTTTCCAGAGATCCGGGGAGGGCAGGGAACACTGTTTCTGAGGCAGCTTTTCTGGTTTTGGGATGAGACCCTCTCCTGTACCCCATCCAGTTGCACCACATGCTGCAATGAGTGTTGGGCAGCCCCACAGACCCCAGCACCAATAATGATTCTGTCCTTGCAGCTGGCAGCAGACATCCATTGCTAGCTGTGGTTAATTCTTCTGTTCTGTAGTAATCGATTTTAGAAGTATGAGTATTTGACAGAATAGTGTGGTTTCATAATTGGAGCTGGTTTGGGTTTTTTGTAGTTCAGTTACCTCCTCAGAGTAAGCAGCACAGGGAGCCTTCAGAGATCCAGCTCTGACTGGCTGGCAGGGGAGGGGAATTGGCCAAGAGGCAGGTTGTTATGAGCTCTTTTACACCTTTTCCAGAAAATTATTGTACCAGCCACTACTAAAAAGGGGAAAATGACTAGCCAGGCTGTTGGGCTGTGCTGATATCCCAGTTCTTGATTATTTTTTTTCCTCAAAGAGCAGAGAATTATCATTAACCTGATTATTCAGGGGGCTAGGTTATCAATGGGGAAAAAAATGGTTCATACCATCAGTCCAAGTGGATGCATACCATAAAGGTGAAGTTGGAGCACTGGCATCTAAGAAAACCATTATTTTGTCATAAAAGCATGAATGTAGTTTGTGAGTTTCTGTATTGTCATTTCGTTGTGTAAATCTGAAGTAATGTCTTGCATTTATACTTAGTGATGAAAGCAGAGAGGCAGCAGGCTCAGGCTGAATGCAGGCTGACACTGAGCTCCTGTGATCCAGGGCTATTCTCCTACTCTGAGGGCTTGATGACCTGCCTATAAAAAATAATGCTTGGCTTCCAAAGAGGTGAAACAGATATCCTCATAATGCTTGTGAGATGAAGCTGCTTGTTATCCTTTATTGGACAAACTGGAGACACCTAGAAGAAGTAATTACATGATTAGCCCAAGGCTGAGAGGGAATCAGGGACAGGACGCTGCTTGCTGACCTCTTGGACCATGCTGCCTCCCTGGGAAATTTGCATATTCTGATGGAGAAATAGCCCTTTGATGGAAGGGCACATAAGGAACATCTTGATAACTTAATTGGGTTGTTTATCTTTCTTGCACTGAAGGCAGAAGATGCAAATTAATACTTTGTGTGGCCAATTCTTATTTCACCCTTTTCTTTTCAGGGCAAATTCTGTGTAAATGGTGTTCCAAGGCTGTGACCTTCTTGTCAGTTATTTACTGCGATTGCTCATGTTCAAATTTACATTTTGCTGCTCCTGGGTAATATTTCTTTGAGTTACCTGCCAACTAAAAAAGCATATATAAAGCAAGAGTTACCTGCCAACTAAAAAAGCATATATAACTACATTATCTCTATTCTGAATAAACACATAAGCCAGGACACTTGGCATCTCCAGCAGAAGGGGTTTTTGAGAGGGAAGAGATTTTTCCAAGCAGAACACTTCTGCCTGAAGGGCAGTCTGGTCTCTGAAGCATAGCACTGTGCTGCATTGCTTTTCTTTTCTTCACACTCCCAGTTAAACCTCAGGGCAATGTCACCATAAATGCATGTTAAGCTTTGAAAAATCCCTGAAACAAGAAATCTACTTTTTTTTCCACATGAGGCTCAGTGTGACAGAAGTAAATACAGGATTCCATCTGCTGTTTCCTTATGTTAATGCACAGTTGTTGTGGACAAAGTCAAGGACTAGCTGGCAGAAAAGGGCATTCAAAAAGTGATATTTTTTTTTCTTCACTTGGATAGGGCTTGAATAATAATATAAAAAAATCTCGATGAAAGAGAGAGAACATGCCCAAGTCTAGCAATGCGGCTCTTTTTAAGGATCTTACATCCCAGTTATTTGGATTCCTTTCCAGGGGTCATCTGAGTGCAGGCACCAGTAATCCTTTTGAGGCAAAGAGGCTGCTGTGTGGGCTATGCTGCTGCTCCAATCTGTAGACCTTGAGCACGTAGCATAGACACAAGTGTATGCTGATTTCCCATGTTTGTGTTTACTCTGTTCTTGGCCTAGCAAATTCTGTCAATATGTCTTGATGTTTCCTTAGCTCAGTATCCCCCTGGTAGCAGGACCTGTCCATACAACACTTCACTGCTGTGGCTGAGCAATGACTTAGCATCTAGAATTAAGGATAAAACTTCTAGCAGTCCGTTCATCACTATTTTCAGATCAGATCAGTGACCCTTTCAAGATGTAGTTTTTATGAAGATTATGTGTTATATTTGTGAGCAGGCAATGGAACTTCATAAGAGCATGGACAACTGCCCACACCATGGGCAGCACGGCAGACTAGGTCCAAAAGGACCTACCCACTGAAAGTAAAAGCCATGAAGCCAGGCTTGCAGGTGGTGCACTGAGCCTGCAAGCAGAGCTTCTAATGCCCCTTCCAGGGACCACCTGGCTGGTGAGTTGGTTTCCCACAGTGCCTGGCCCAGCTGCCCATTACACAGCCATACAGGGAAGCTGGAGGTGGACCAGGGATAGATTTAATGGAAGGATCAAAGAAGGACAGAAGGGTGAAAGGGACTTTGCTTCTTGCCTACTCCTTATTCCCTGTCTTACGCTCTCTACAGCTCCACGTCTTACACAGTCCAGATCAGAGTTGGACCACATACCTACTGTGCATCAGGAAGGAGATGCAGTTGCACTTGGGGACACCCCTGAGCAGAAAAGGTCAAGGCTCTCCACAGGTGCTGAGACATCTTTAAGAAAGTAAACGTTCTGTTCTCTGCGTTGGGCTCCCTGTGGAAAAATTCAAGGTTTCAATGCTCTTTAGCAACTCTTTCGGAGGACTGGCCCATGTTACCCCCTGTACTGTGCCATTTTGAGGGCTCTTGAAATGCTGAAACAAGCACTGCATTTCAGTGGGACAGTGACATTAATGGGTAGGACTTGTGTGTGTGACGGCAGCACTTTCTTAACCAGTAGCTCCAGGCTGGGAAAGTAATTTCCAGGGAAAAAAAAAAAAAAGTAGAAACATACTGCTTCCAGGCTGGCAGCAAAAATCATTTATTGTGGGAAAGCTAAGCTTAAAACCACTAAAAATCAGTGATTTCCATCCACTCTCTCTCACAAACACATATGGAAAGATAACTTTCTGAATTAATTTTCTTAAATACGTAAGGCATCTTGATATCGAAGCTAACCCCCCTCGCCCAGGGAGACTCTAGTGGAATGTCTCACAGAAATGAATGCAGCTCTTAGCAGTTTCTGTTTTTCAAAACAGCTGGTGTGACCAGACTGAATCCAGCTTTAAACAAGAGGAGGGCATTGGCAAGACACTTTCAGTAACAAGGCCTTAAATCTTAGTTTGTTCTCCGGATACAAGAGTTCTCATCTGCAAACCTTATGGTTACACAACGTGGCTTTTAATGCTTTCTCAGCCTTCTTTTATGTAGAGGTTGATTAAATCCATTCTGAGCTAGGCTGTTATATCAGACACACCACACTTACATCTGAGCTTCTCCTCTGTTTTTAGAAATGAGTCAGGAAATAACACTTTAAACACTTATTCATGCTAGAACAGACATGTTAAAATTCCTTAGGAAGAATGCTGCGTAAGGTTTATATTAGGGTATATATCTATAAGTAAATGAAATATATAATAAAATTTAAGGCAGTCTTTAATAAAGCACATTTCTGAAGACCAGAGTTATAGTTCTATGGTCTGAATTTAATACAACTTTTTTTTTTCCTCAGTGGCTGTAAGAGGAGAGCTGGGATGGCTGAGACTGATTGCAGTCTGCCCATCATAGAGCTACTTATATGTGGTAAGCACAGGTTTCTTTTTTAATGAAGTTTCTGCAGACGGAGTGACACCAAATAATAGAAATATGTAGGCAGAAAAAACAGGCAATAAGCACAGGGAATTGGAACACGGTGTTGTCAGTGGTTAGAGAACAAGATCTTTACTAAGGAAATATTTAGAAAAACATGTTTATAGCTATAAAAGCTGTAACTGGAAAGCACCACACATGGGATTTGTGCTGTGCAGAGAGTGCCACCCTCTGCTTCTGCAGAGTAAGGAGCTTTCCTCTCTTACCTGACTCTTCCTCTTCTGCTAGTGCAATTCTCACACACACAGAGTGAGTTACAAAAGCACTTTTTTGGGTCAGTAACTCTGCAAACGGTCTGCCATTCCCTGTTAATTGTGTCAGCTCAGCTCTTTAATTTGGCATTATATTCTCTTAATATATATATTTATGATTGTGATTATTATTTTCTCTTTTTTTTTGGTCAGAGCAGAGATTAATAGATTTGCCTTCCCCTTTTAGGGGCAAGGCCCTGTGGGTTCCTGAAAAAGACAATTTCCTATTAAGGTCTGAGAGAGCTTACTCAGAGGGAAGGCGGCACAGAGCTCCTGCAGGCAGCCCAGCTGCAGGGCAAAGGAATGCTGAGGCTGGCTGTGGGTAAAGGACTTGTGGTGCCTTTTGATTTTTACTTTTGGAGAATAAAAGAGAGCTCTGCAAGAGGAACTTGAATAGACGTTGGGATAAGCCACGCGCTCTTTTTCTGCTGGAGACAGCGACGGCAGTTTACACAAACAAGTCTGCAAATTTACAGGAATTCTTGCACTTAAAGGCATAATTTGTGTCAGTATTTGACAATTTTTCTGGCTTTTTAAACAATTACTGTGACATTCCCCTGTTGTACTAAAACTTACGTTACTGATGATAGAGATCTTCCAGTATGAAGCCTGCTGCAGCTTTGTGCCACGTTTGGGTGGCAGGCCCTAAACAAGTGGTTATTCCAGTAGTTTTGGGGCTTGGTGCCATGTGGCAGACTAATAAATAAGAAAAAGGTACTTTGGAGCTTTACCCAAGCAATAAATTGTCCAAGAGATATGGGATCAAAGTCAGGGAACAAACACAGGCAAATACTCCAACTGAACAGCAACATTAGTGACTAAACAGTTCTGAATTCCAGTTCCCTTTGGAGAGCAAAACTCCAGCTTTTTACATTCTTAAAGGAAAAGCAACAAATTGAACAAAGTTTAGGTATTCAACCTCACCATATTGTCTTTGACACTATGGAAGTGGAAGAGTATCCAGTGAAGGTCACTGCTAAAGAATTTGAAACACTCACTCATAGAGGCCAGTTCTCAGGGATTCCTCCCAAATCTCAGCTGAAGCTCATTCTGTTAATGTCCCTTTCAGCTCAGCTCTCCTTTGCCCATGTAACCCCCACATGTGGTTTACAAGCTCAGTGCCAAACCTGTGCACCCAACACTTGTAGAAGCATCTGGCTCAGGCAGCAGAACAGCAGCAGGCTGCTTGTTCCCTGCATCCAAATATATGTTGTCCAGATATTTGTGCAGATCCCTGAGACTGCATATTTGTGAACTGTAAAGGGTGTTTCATCCAGCAGAGTCTCTAAGCAGATTGCACAGAGGCACACACTGGCAGTGCTTCTTGATCTTTAGTCCCTATCATTTATCACCTGGCTTGCTTAGCCTCTCTCAGACCTACGCATTTGCACTTGAAAATAATCCTCCTCCTGAATTAGTGTGTAAAGTAATATTCTCTTCCAGATCATGCTTCCAGGGCTCCTTCTGCATAATGCCCACAGGAAAACACCCTGATACTATCATTAGCAATCTGCCAGGAGCTTGGTTAACTGGTTTGTAATTTAAGCAGTTTAGACTTAGTGATGGTTTTGGTTTAATGACCTTCCTGACTTGTCCTGACTAGAGAAGCAGCTCTGTGGGTTCATGTGCATATTAAGGGTAATTTGGACAGGTTGTTAAAAGAGGAATACCTGGAAAATCTGACTAAGTGTGTTGAACTGACAACCCTATTTAGGATGACAGTATGATGTTAGAAAGTATATCCATGTTGAAAATAAAAACGTTCAGAGAAAAGGGGCACCAATGTGACCTTTCAGAGAGATGTCTGATTTTCCATACCCATTTAACTAAACAGCATTCTGGACCATATGGAGATTTTAGCAAGGCTAGGAGTAAAATCTACCCAACTAATAAACACTCCAGCAACCCCAAGCAATCCGTGTCACCGGATTAGCTACTAATGGAAAAAAAAACAACCCAGCAACATGTGTAGGAGGCAACAGTTGTGTGAAACACCAGTGTGACGTGACACCTCCCAGTACAGGGATGCCCGGTGCCTGGAAGATGCCGAGAACTTCAAGGACAGATGATGAGGAAATGGCCCTGGGGAACCCTGCCGAGGAGGCGGGAGCGGGACACGGCAGCGAACTGCCCCGGCTCTGACCCGGCAACACTACTGCAAGAAGGCGAATGATCCAGATGATGAACGCTGCGGGGGGCAGCAGCGCTTGTACGCACCGGTTTGGTTTGTAACTTCATTTATGCCAATCGCCCGCCGGCCTCAGGGCTCTTCTGGTAGCGAACCCCCCGCCTCGCCGCAGGGCCCCGGCGGGCGCGGAG
>NW_009953217.1:4196242-4206979 GCF_000747805.2 Chaetura pelagica
GGCAGGGGGAGCCGCCCGGCCCTGCCCGGCTCCGCGGGCTGCGGCCCCCAGGCCTCCGGGTGCCTTCGCCGGAGCCCCAGGGAAGTGCCCCCCGGCCCTGGGACCCCTCGGGCGCGTCTCGGCGGCCGCTTCCCCAGCCTGGCACCGGGCTCCGGTGCCCTTCTTACTGGTGTGAGGCAAACCCGCTTGCTTTCGTACGGCTGCTTTCCCTGTGAGGTTAGCGCTGGGATCCCGTGGTGTGCGTGTTGGTGTCTGCCTGTGCTCAGCACAGGGATAAAAAGGGACTTTGAAGCCAGAATACTTTAGCCTTTAATATTTGGGAAGGGGTTGTACTGGAGAAAGTTGCTCTTCATGACCCAGATTATTGAAAGGTGTTTTATGACAAGGAAGAAGCCATGTAATGTTGGTTGGATTTTGCCAAGGTGTAGGCAATCTGGGCTGTGCTTGGCTTTTGTCTGTGATTGCTCCTTGTGACCTTTCATGCAATATCCATTTGCCCCACAACAGCTGTTCTTCCAGAAGCTTTATTGTGACCTTTATTGTACAGAGAAGCTTATAAAATCAATAACACATCACAGCAAAGATGCTCATCATTCTGTCTGGGAGAGTTTTCTCTTTTTGGAATGTGCTCCAGGTTTCTGGCTCCTTCACAGCTCACCTCCCTAAGGGTCACCTATAATAATTGTCTAGTCCTGTGTGTCCGGAGCTGTTAGCAGCTTCAGTAATGTTTTGGAGATGACCAGTGGTGTCAATGGCTGACAAGTGGTACAGTAGCAGTTCTACAAGTACTCTCTGGAGATATGGAAGGAATGGTGCTCAAAGTGTTTGTGTTCATGTAAAAATGCAATTAAAATATTCTTGACCTGACATTCTCCCCACAGCCCCTCCCTTTTTGTTTTTTTTTTAGCTGGGGATTTCTTATGTTTCTTTAGTAAATAGGAACCATAACATTTTGTCATCTGTGTTCAGCTGTCAGTAACTATTTCAACAAAGTTTAAATACCTGGAGTGATTATGTATAACAGCTTCTGTCAGACTGTGGTAGTTGGCTGGGTCTGTACCCAGAGGTAAGAGCTGAATGCCTGGAGGATCACTTGCAAATTCTATGAACTGAGTTTGGATATTCTCCTCTTGACTCACTGTAGGAGAAGGGAGTGTTGAACTGCCCAGGCCACGTTCTGACTGCTCATGTGTGCTGTAATTAGTAGTTCAAGCTCTGTACAGTATTACATACTGGATGATCTGCAGACAAGTACATAGTAATGATGTAATTGAATTTTAAAAAAAAAAGTGAATTCTGTGCTGTGTTCTAACTGAAGTTATTGGAACTTAAATGGCAGTAGGTCCTTGAAATGAAATGCATAGTATGAAAGTCCAGAATGTAATTTACAGAGCAAAATGCTTCTCTGATTACTGGCTTGCCTATTAAAGCAGAGGCCAAAGAGGCATTTCTGTTAAAAAGGACAGTGGTCTCGCTGGGTATTACCTTGTTGCATCATTATGCTGTTCTATCAATACTACTAAAAAAAAAGTGATAATAAAAAAAGCTGTTAAATAGGTCACTTCTTATTCACAAAAGCTGGATACTTGTTTGTCTTCCATTGTCTCTTACTACCTGATGTCCTTGTTCTGTGTGTTGAAGCTGGGCTAGTGGCTAATCTGTGAGCAGTACTTGCTTTTTAACTCATATTTCCAAAGCTCTAAGAAATGTTTGAAAATTTACTGTGTTTTGTTTCTAGAGGATGCAGGTCCTTGGTGATCACAACTTTGGCTGTGAGCTGTTCTCATGATCTTCTGGAATTATTTTCTGCCCGCTGCACACCATCAGCTGTAAAGCTCAAGAACTCTGTTCCTGTGTAACATCTTGATGCTGCTGTTGCTGATGGAGAGAAACAGGACTTGGTAGTTCACTTGGTGGAAAATTATTCAGAAGAAGTACTTTCCAGGGATCTGAATTGTTTTTACCATGGACTCCTCATCCATTCAGCAGGACATTCACTCGGAGAACAGAAGCAGCAATGGAGCCCCTAGCAGCTCTGAAGAACTTCTGGATTGTAAATCTGAGTCAGATTTGCCAATCACAACAGGTGAAATTAATGGTAAGTCACTTCATGTGCACTGAATCACTTCCTAGTCTTACCCAGGATTCTTCTATTTTGTTAGCCAGGTGATGCTGAAGGAATTTTTTCCTTGAGGTTGAGAATTTATTGTACACTAGCTTTAAGTAGGTTTGGTGAAGGCCATGGCTCTGTGTATGGGAAAACTGTCTTTTGTTTTAAAACTTACTGTTTCAAAACAAAACCAAGCTATAAAGTACAACAGGCTATCATTTGAATATGTACTGTTCAGCATGTTTCTTTGTCTTCTGGTAGTGTTTCCAAGAGTATATACTGGAAATTCACTGGAAGTAGTGTGGAGTATACTTGTGGAGTAAACTCATGACTGGAGTACTTTATTCTGGCAAAATAAATTTGAATTAAATTTTAATATATTAAATCAATTAGGCAAAAATGAAAATGTACTCAAAAAGTCTTTCTGTGGAAGAGAGATTCTGGTATGTTATTATCTCAAAGTAACTTTTATATGGCTTTATAAGAAAATAATGGTGCAGCTGTTTACAAACATTCACTCGGAGAACAGAAGCAGCAATGGAGCCCCTAGCAGCTCTGAAGAACTTCTGGATTGTAAATCTGAGTCAGATTTGCCAATCACAACAGGTGAAATTAATGGTAAGTCACTTCATGTGCACTGAATCACTTCCTAGTCTTACCCAGGATTCTTCTATTTTGTTAGCCAGGTGATGCTGAAGGAATTTTTTCCTTGAGGTTGAGAATTTATTGTACACTAGCTTTAAGTAGGTTTGGTGAAGGCCATGGCTCTGTGTATGGGAAAACTGTCTTTTGTTTTAAAACTTACTGTTTCAAAACAAAACCAAGCTATAAAGTACAACAGGCTATCATTTGAATATGTACTGTTCAGCATGTTTCTTTGTCTTCTGGTAGTGTTTCCAAGAGTATATACTGGAAATTCACTGGAAGTAGTGTGGAGTATACTTGTGGAGTAAACTCATGACTGGAGTACTTTATTCTGGCAAAATAAATTTGAATTAAATTTTAATATATTAAATCAATTAGGCAAAAATGAAAATGTACTCAAAAAGTCTTTCTGTGGAAGAGAGATTCTGGTATGTTATTATCTCAAAGTAACTTTTATATGGCTTTATAAGAAAATAATGGTGCAGCTGTTTACAATAAAGTTCAGAGTGTGCTGGTTTGAATCAATTATAGAATTGAAGTTGGGTTTTCTATTCCAGCCTCACACACAGAGCAGACGTAGCTTTGAAGATCAGGTTCCTCAGGGCCTTGTCTTTTTGAATTCTGAAAATCTCCAAAGAGGGAGGCTCAGCAGCCTCTCTGTCCATTTCAGTACAGATTTCATTGTGACAGCCTTTCCTTGTATTGAATTGAAATCTCCATGTTTCCACCACAGGTATCCAAGGATATGTTGGTGTATAAGGATATGTTGGTAGATGGGTGGAGGAGTTATGTATGTTGTGGCTGTGTAGGTACACAAAAGTGAGCAGGTTACTTACGTAAAAGGAGGTGATCCTGTGATGAAGCTCTTAACTTTCTGCCCTCCTTGTACCACACATTTGTCACCTTGTCACAGGCAAGAAGGTGGAGGCCTGACACTTTATTTGTGTTTGCTGTGTTGCCTGTTCCCAGACTGGCAGTGTAGTTATATGATGATTCATTCATCTTTTATGAAGTTGGAGATAACACTTGGCTGTCTTCTCCTGTGTTGGACATCATCCAAACAATTGAATTGTGGCTTACAAATAGAGTGAAAGCAGCAGAAAGGCACATCACCTAGTTGCATCTCCTCCCCCACTGGTCTAAAAAGACTTGAAGTTGCGTTGACACTACTGCAATTAAATTACTTTAGTTCAAGGCAGCATTTAGATTCTGAGTGTCTCATGGCCTCAGGAAGTTGCCAGGAAACCATTCCTCCAGAATTTTGCACCAGATTCTGTTTTGTGTATGTATACGACTCTCAGTTGTGGAGGCAAAAATGTAAATAAAGTATAAACCTGATGCGGCCATAGCTGCAGTTTCTGACAGATGAGCAGAAACTATTTCTGAATGTACGAGGTACCTTCTTATTTTTGGCTTCTTGTGACTATTTGTTGTCCTTACTTCTCTTTTAAATTTAGTCTTGACAGTCTTTTAAAATGTCTTGAACTCTCACTTAGGTTGGTTAGTCATTAAAAAAAAGCAGTCCTGTCCTCTTGTCTTCCTTTGTGTCCTTGTTGCTCCCATCCCTTCCATCCTGCTTGCAAGTGCTATTGTGACCACATGATGAGCTAAATCAGAGGACTGATTCAGGCTAAAATGGCCTCAAAATGTTCTCTGCATGACAAATAAGGTACTCGGAAGTGGTTTAATTCAGATTTCAGAGACCTGATAGGCTTTGGGCAACCTAAGGCTGAAAAATTTTATTTTTACCCACATTCAGTTTCTGCATTCAGTTTCCTCTGAGCTTCTTCACTGTAGAAACATCTGTGCTGGCCTAGGGGAGGATACACTGCAGAGGGTGGAACAGATGGTTAGGGGTGCAAATTTATCTTTTCCTCTTTAAATTACTCTCAAGAGAATTTTTGTCTGCTCTTTAGTAACATTAGGGAAAACAACTTAGAAGTTCTGTCGCCCTCCCTGAAACTTTTTACAATATGGTTTATTTAATTTCAGGGTGCACTTTAATGTTGACCACATGAATGAATTATTATAGCTTTATTTTTTAATTGTTTTGCTTTCAGAAGTTTGTAGTGATTCATTATATGGTGTAAAAAGTTTAATAGTAGTATGTTAATGGACTGGGCTAAATCAATAAGTAAAGTTTTATTGAATCATTGTAATCAACTTCCTGGCTACAGAATCTTTCTGCATATGGATCTTAGAAACATTTAATTTTGGGAGATCTGTTTCTCAGTTCTGGTTTGTTTGTTTTTTTCATTCCCTCCACACCTTTGAGCAGACTTTAACAGAAGCAAACAGCTTGCTCAAGTCTGTAGCTCTGAGAGGAGGAAAAAATAGAAAGAGGAAACTTGCAAATACGTCATCATCAGAAATGCTAAATATTTTCAAACATGTTTATGAAAAAATAATTAAATCTTCCATATTATTCCAATGAGTTCCAGTTACTCCAATGTGGGAATGGCCAGAAAGACAGTGGCTATTTCAGTACCTGCTCATTTGAGATCTATAATAATTGTTTAAAATCAGTTACACAGTTTTGTTCCAGCAGCAGTTTCATAAATGTAGGTAATTGCCAACTGAGTGAAGCAGAAGTGCATGAGAAATGTTGAACTGGTTTTGAAGATGTATTTTTCCTGATGGAAATGACAAATAAAATATTAGTAAGTGGGGATAAAATTTATGTTAAAGGGTTTCTTGAATTGCCTTTTAATTGTTAGATTTATTATTTTGATACATGGAAGCTTTGCTGCTGTACTTTTAATGAAGACATCCTATTTGAAAAAATGTAAACTCTGTATGAAGTTGAGAAATCCTGCTTGGCCAGGCTTGATGGTGGATGCTTTCTGCCCAGTGCCCAGCAGCATACCAAATAGCTGAATCATTCAGCACAGGCCCAGCACAGTTGCCGAGTCTTATTTGTAATAGGTTGCCACTCAGTGTGACATCACATTACTTACACTTGATGTTTCCTGCCTAAACCTGACAAGATTTTAAAACCTGTGTGAGGTTTTGAAGATACTTTATGATAATTTTTGAGGTTCTGCTTGAAGGCAACATAGTAAAACAAATGAAAGGTACTTTTTCTGGTCTTTTTAAATGAAGAATCAGAAGTCCTTTGTAAAATTCCTCCCCCCAGTTGATGTCTTTAGCAATTTCTGTAGTCTTAGAATGTAAAGGCAATAGTGGTGGCATTATATTTGGGTGGGGGTGCAAAAATAAATGGCATGGCTTACAGTATAGCTCAGTGAAACTTTCTTTTCCAGCTACCAGTATAAACACCAACAAAGTGCCAAATGAAGAGGAAAGTCTGGTGATAAACAGCAAAGTGGACACCTGCCAGGATGGGCCAGATTTGCTCTTCCCCGACTCTCCTGTATCTTTTGACCCCACCAGCAATATGCAGGGTCAAGAGTCGTCCCCAGGTGTGACTGGTTTCCATGACAGCCTAAGGAAGTCTCAGGGAACTAGTGCTGAGGGCATAGTTCTTAGAAAAGAAGCTTTGCAGTCTCTCAAACTAAGTCTTCCCATGCAAGAAACTGAATTGTGTAAGCATCTGTTTATGGTGGTGCCCCGCTTTCTCTTGCTACATCGAGCTTTTTACTCTGAGCCTGGCTCTAGAATCCTGTAACATCACTTATTCTTGGACTAAACTTCATTTTTGCAGTAAGCTTTTACTTTGAACTACAATTAATTTTTCTTGGTGTTTTTTGTTTTGTTTTTTTCAATAAACCACCCTCTGCTGCAGCTTAGACACGTGCCTTACCATTTAAAAATTGTTCTTATGCTGGAGGGATATCTATGCATTCTGGGGCTGAAGCTATCCTAATCTCCCTGTTTATTAGGAGTGACAGGTGACATTAAAAAAAACAAACAGATCAGAACCAGGTGATTTTAAGCTGAGTAATGAAAGGGGGAAGAGAAGAGCAATAAAGGGGAGAGAACAGGGAATCCCTTATGTTGAGGTGTCTAATGCTGCAGGAGTTTTCTGAGATAATGTTTTAAAAAAGCCTTACTATGGGAAAGATTTAATGTGAGTCAACAGAAAGAAAATGAATCTGGGAAACCTCTTTCACCAATCTGCAGGGATTAAGTGGACTGTAGCTCTTGCTTAGTTTTATCATTTCAGTACTATCGGAAGTGCAGGACGGCTGAGGTTAAATAACAGCAGTAGTTTTGCTCTTGCTGCATAATCTCTTTTCACACATACGTGGAGGAACTACAGCAGTTGCAAACTGAGCAGTGGAAATAATCAGGCTTTATCAATGCTTACAGAAGGATATATTAGAAGAGGATTCTCTGAGGTGCATGTCAGTGGGCTTTCCTTGCATTCCTTGCTTAAGCATGAAGCATGTTGCTGATGGTAAAAGGAGCTCTCTACCCTTTTGTGTCAGATTTAGCTGTGCTGGAGTTTTCTGTTTGGCTGTAAAGATACGTTTCACTTACAGGCTCAGCAGAGTCTTCACTCCCACTGGAGAAAGAAGAACAAATAAGACTTCAAGCAAGAAGACGTCTGGAAGAACAGCTGAAACAATACAGAGTGAAGAGACATCAAGAAAGAGTGAGTACCACACAGCAGATTTTATAGATTGTGTGATTTTGAAAAGCTTGAAAACCTTATCCTTTCTGTGGTCTAAATTGCTGTTTTCTCTGTCTTGAACAGTCAGTAATTTTCTTAAAGTTGCGAAAGCATTTTTTTCTTCTGAACATGCAAAACTTGGTTCTGTGTTACCTCATTGGTAATGTACCATCTGTGCTACTCAAAAAAAGGGAAATAAAAACCAAACCCAAAACTTAGGTAACATAATTGTTCATTTTTTCCTGTATTTTTTAGTTAGTTTTTGGAGGCTACCTTGGTTGTTTTCAATATGCATAAACTGAGCCTTGATAGGGTTAACTGCTGATTTAATTTGCCTTGTTTTTAAATTATACATATATTTAAAGATTAGTATAAAAGTTTAGAGAGTTATGTATGAAGTTCTACAGCAAAATAGGTCTAGTTCAGATGTGACATTCTGGAATTATCTTTGACTCTTTTTTTTCCTCTTAGTCTAATCAGTCTACATCCAAAACCCGGCCTTCCAGCACCCTGGATCCTGAGCTGATGTTAAATCCAGAAATCTTGCCAAGAGCTAGCACTGTAGCAATGACAAAAGAATACTCCTTTCTGCGGACCAGTGTCCCCAGGGGGCCAAAATTGGGTAGCTTGGGACTTCCAGCATCCTCAAAAGAGAGAAGAAATTCAAAATCTAAGCCCAGTAAGATCCGGTCCTTGGCTGACTACAGAACTGAAGATTCGGGCTCTGGAAACGCTCCAGGGAATTTTGTGGCTACTGATTTATCTGGTGGGACTCTGAAGCAAAGCAGAAGTGGTCCAACATCAGTTGTTTCCGAGATTAGTCTGCCCTCTGACGTAGATGATCGAATAGAGAATTCCTCCTTGGCAGGAGATAGCTTTTCCGAGATTGATGGGAGTGACGTGGGAATGAGGCTGGATGGAAATGAGAGTGACAGCTCAACCTACAGCAGCGTGTCAGGAAGAGGGCTGTATAACAGTTTACAGACTGCAGAAGCCAAACAGGGTATTCCGTATACAATAAACGGTCAGAAGATACATCCTGATGCAATGGGGCAGTTTCCTTCCATCAGTGATGTGCTGCAGGCTGCAGCAGTGGAGCATCAGGCCCAGGAGCAAGAAGTTAATGGGGAAGTACGGAGCAGGAGAGACAGTATTTCTAGCAGGTAAGAAAGATTTCTGTACAGTGAGGCCATTCTTAGGCATTGTACTTTCTTTGAATAGGCAACCTGTTATAGGCAACCTGTTACTCTTGCCTACTTACTTTGGGTCCAGTTTTCACCTACATTCATTTTGATCAAATCTGTTCCTAACTTACAGATGCTAAAAGAAACTGAAAGGTCACTTCACCTGAGTGCCTATTTACTAAGTTTATCTTTAGAGAAGGATAGCTTTGCCACTGACTGTTTGAAACATTCTGGCAGCAGCTGCTTCTGTCTATATTTGCTTGTGAAACAGCCCTTTGTTTGCTGAACCACAGATGCAGCATTGGTCTTTAAAGTCTGAAAGTGTAGACCTAACTGACTGAGTGATACTTACTACCATCCTTTCCTGATCTAGGCACCTTTCAGCCCTCAGATAGTTAGAAAATGCCAAGAGTCTTGTCCTACATACTCTTTATCCTCTCCAGCCCTTTAGAATGAGATTTACTTAGCCTCGCAAATGTATGTGTATATGGTAAGAATTTAACTGCGATACAGCAAGTGAGTGGATGGCTGGTGAAGACCTTAACAATGCAGTTGTGTCTGATATTAGTTATCTGCACGTGCATGTTTAATACAGGATAATTTTGGAATTACCTTCCCCTCCCCCTTTTTCTTCGGAATATAGTGTAATGCCCTGACAAGTTAAAATCAATTGTTGACAAGTATTCCAGCTTAGACTTAATTCTTACAGTAATGAGAGGGTAAGATCTTCCCCCTTTTCTTTAGACTCCTTGGTTGTACATAAGGGGAGGAGCTTAAGGAATCCCTCATACCAAATACCTGTTCTTCCTCCTTTTGCAGCAGCTGTCGATATTTTTCGGGCACTTTCACATTAAAGCAGACAATTGCAGACAATAGTTGTGGAGGTTTTGTGCTCCTATTATGTCCATTTATCTGCTTGTAAAGGGATATACAAATACAGGATATAATGAAGCAAACCATAACACTTCTGTAAAATAACATACACGGGTGCTACACTAGATTCTAGTTGCTGCAGATATAGGAAACTAACATATAAAAGCATGAATATAATTTCTTTATGTTGTTGATTGGTACTGGATCTTGTTTCACTGTGTTCAGGATAGATCATTAAGCCAGAAAAAAATGTTCTAACTTCTAGATCACGTGTGCAATCTGAGTACCATTTCATTTCAGCTTCACTTTCTTTCAACGAGATGACTGTCATGCTCTAACCCTTTAACTGTCTATGTGGTGTCTCTGTCTCCAGTGTTTCTATGGAAAGCTCTGTCGCAGGGACCCATGACGAAATGTTGCAGGTTCTGAAGGAGAAGATGAGACTTGAAGGGCAGCTAGAAGCACTCTCACTAGAAGCTAATCAGGTAGACAATTAATTTGAGTTTCTGTATTTAGCAAATTATATTAATATGTTAATTAATTTTGAAGAACTTCCTACTCATTACTTGTGGGAAATGTGTGTTGTAAAAGCATTATTGAATAAGGTTGTACGTTAGGAAACATAAAACTTTACAACGTACTTTACAAGGATGTTTAAGAGGATAAATTTAAAGTCAGCAAAGTCTTCAAAGGCTTTAATTTTTTTTTTTTTAATACAAAAAATCAAATTGAAAGATTATAAATCCAGAGCAATGCTAGTGATGTCTATATAGCTGCATTTTCTCTTTGTATTGATGGATACTGTAACACATGTCATAGAAAATGTTCTTCCTTAAGATGTGGAAACACGTCTTATTAAAAATCTTGACATGGTGACATATAACACTGTGGTCCTTGTCTGTGCTTTCTTCAGTATTTTCTTTGACTATTTGAAATACCTGCTGGTGAGATGTCACTTTAGAAATAATTTTTTACAAGCAAATGGTCTTTACCTTAGCGAAGCTGTTTTGCTGGGCATCTTCTTTAGCTAGCCATTGATATATTTTCTCTTAAGATTTCCGTATTTTGATTTTTGGAACACATTCAGGCTCTCAAAGAGAAGACTGAGCTACAAGCCCAACTTGCAGCTTTGAACATGAAGCTTCAGGCACAGATGGAGCACAGCCAGAACAGCCAGCAGAAGCAGGAATCTCTGAGCTCAGAAGTGGCCACATTAAAGCAGTCTTGCTGGGATCTGGAACGAGCAATGGCTGACCTGCAAAATACCTTGGAAGCTAAGAATGCTAGTTTGGCTTCTTCAAATAATGACTTGCAGTTAGCAGAGCAGCAGTACCAAAGACTCCTGCTGA
>NW_009953217.1:4207055-4223818 GCF_000747805.2 Chaetura pelagica
TGCTGAAGGTTGAAGATATGCAAAAAAATGTTCTCACCAGAGACAGCACAGGTGGGATGATGTAAATGTGAATCTTTAAAATTTGCTATTCTGTAAAGCATTTTATTTCAGCATAATTCTGAAGTCTTGGACCCAGAAGAAATTTTAATTGGGGTTTCATTGGGGCCACAGAATGGTCTGAACTTTAATATGATTGCTTTTTACTTTGTGTCACAGAAGTGCCACAGTTTGCAAAGCTGCCACTACCAGCTTGGAGAGGGAGGCATAACTATGTAGCTGACAGTGGACTAATGGCTTTTAGAAAACTGTACAAATACTGTTTTGTAATGATGATTCTATATGTCAGGATACCTGCTTCCTGATTCTTAACTAGTGCAAATTTTCTGCGTCTAAGGAATTTTGATTGATACCTGATACTTCAGACTAGCATTTCCCCTCACTTAAAGGAAAAGCCAGTATTTGTGTAATTAGGCATATATGTTTTGTTCAAAACGAAAGAAAAAAAACCCCAAACAAGCAACAGGACAAGCCAGGGTTGTAGCAACAGGCCTTGAAAATGTGTGCATAAAAGTAGAACCATGAAGTGCACCAGTCCAGGTTCTTTCTTTTCATTTTTCTAGTTCATGACCTGCGGCAGCAGTTGGCTTCCTTACAGAGCCAGCTCCAGAAGGTGCAGCTGGAACGGGCCACACTCACCAATAAGCTGAAGGCGTCTGAAACGGAAATCACTTCGCTCCAGAACGTGCGGCACTGGTACCAGCAGCAGCTGGTGCTGGCACAGGAGGCCAGGGTCAGGCTGCAGAGTGAGATGGCCAATATACAGGTATTATGATGTACTTGCAGGTAGGAGGATGGAGAATCTTATTTTTTATGTTAGTTTTATCCAGAGGACATTGTTTATGAGCTTGGATGAGGGAGCTGGTCTCACTTGTGTGTTCTTCAGGTGGAGAGCAGGCTGGGATGGTGTTTTGTTTTTCATCATGAAGTGTTAGTTCATGCTGAGGCATAAATTTATTTGAAGAACTTCCTTCTGTGGATGAAAATTTTCAGCGCCATGAAATAGTAGTAGAGATAAGGCACAAATAGATTCAACATGTTTGTTTTTTGTTGTTTGGGTTTTTTTAAGCTCTTAAATTTATTGGTCAAATTTTGACTGTTGGTGCTAATCTTTGATAATTATTTTTCCATCCTGTAGGCTGGCCAAATGACCCAAGCAGGTATGTTGGAACATCTCAAACTGGAGAATGTGGCACTGTCTCAGCAGCTGACTGAAACCCAGCACAGATCCATTAAAGAAAAGGAACGTATTGCAGCACAGCTGCAAAATATTGAGGTATGAATGTAGGTGAATTATGTTCCATCTGTGTTGTGTATTTAGATTTTGCAAACTCAAAGCTATTCCAGCTAAGTAACACTGAATGGTTGGTTATATATTGATTCAAGTACTGCATTATAAAAGCAGTAAATATTTCAGAGCAAATCAATCTGCATGACATTACAAACAGTAAGAGGGAGCAAGGCCACATGTTTTCCATTCCAAAGTGATACTTGCATTTTCAGCTCTGGTATTTGGTTTTAATTGAACTTTAAGGGTAGATGTGAATATTCTTTGCCCAGGAACTTTTTAAAGACAAAACTTAATTGGAAGGTAAGCTGAGTAAGTAAAGTGTGTTTTAAGTGTTTGAAATTGCTCAGTACTCATGCTTTTCCTTACTGCCTTCCAGTTAGAAAAGACAGGTGAAATCTAAAGTGTAGTATGCTCACTTTCAGAGTACTTAGAACCTTAAATCACATTGAATTTCAGTGACATTTCTGCATCTTAAGTCTCAAAGGGCAGTAAAACAGCACGTTAGTGGCAGCACCCCATCTATGTTACTTATAGCAATTATGTAAATCACAAGAAATGCTGTTTCACAGAGTAGCTACAGCATCCAAGCAGTCTCTTGTTTAGAATTTTTCCAAATGGCTCAATTTTGATAAGAATCTTTTTTCATTACATCTTGTTTCATCAAGTTTGAAAGGACATTATGTTGTTTAGAGGAATTCTGACTGTCACAAGTATAATCTCTTGATTCACTGTTACTCTAAAGGGTCTTAAGTATGTGAATGGGTGACTTCAGTAAAGACAGAGTTATATAAGGCAAACATCTGAATTATTTTTGCTTGTGTCTTTTCTCTAGAAATGTTACTGATAATTTACCTTTTACTCTTCTTTTTCCCATGACTCCCCCTCTATTGAAATTGTAAAAGTTGATTCCTTGTTTTCCCTGTGCAGGCTGACATGTTAGATCAAGAAGCTGCCTTTGTGCAGATCCAGGAAGCTAAAACCATGGTGGAAGAAGACTTGCAGAGAAAGCTAGAGGAGTTTGAGGATGAGAAAGAACAGCTTCAGAAAATGGCTGATTCTGCAGCAACATTGGAGCAAGAATTGGAACAGGTAGGCTGTTGGGCATCTTCCCAAGGGGAAATACTTATTTGGCTGAGAAGGCAATAATAGATAGTGACCTCTCAACTTCTTTTAAAACCTGAAAGATTGCTGCAAAAATGAAGTCCATATCAAAGTCACTCTGTCCCAGGTGAAAAGGCTCCCTTTGTTTTTTAACCATCTCAGTAACAGAACTTTTTTGAAATTTCAGAATTACTATCTTGTAGATGTTTGGTTTCTTTAGTGAATAGAGTGTGTGATTATTCTAAGCATAGAGAGGATGCAGAGATCCGTGTGCAAAGTTATTAGGCAGTCAGGATATCATTACATACACTTACAGTGTAATAAATCTGTACTTTGCTACAGAGTCCTGCTTTAACCTGCAGCATCACAAAGGCAGCATGTTAAGGGCTGGAATGAGATGATGTGATAGCTCAGTATGATATTCCTTATCATTATATGGCATTATCATTAATAACACTGAATTTACTCAGTATATATCTACTGTGGATACATTTTTCAAATGAACATTTAGAATACTGTGAATCTTACTTAAGAATATTTTAGGTTTGCCATTCTGGTCAGTACTTAGACTGTAAGATCAGAGATGCTGCAGAAGTCAATCAATGAAATTAATAGAGCAAAGAGAAGAAGTGGCCTAGGAAAGGTAAAAAATATTTTCACCCTATGCTGTTTTCTCCTAGAAGCTAAGATATTATTGAAAATGTTTTATTTTTCTTGGAGTGCATTTGGAAAGTAGCATTCAATTTGTTTGAATTTAATCTTTAAATACTACTTCTCAGGTCAAGTTGACTTTGCATCAGCGAGATCTGCAGCTTGAATCTTTACAGCAAGAACATCTAGACCTAATGAAGCAATTCACCCAGATCCAAGAGACACTGCACACCAAAGAGCAATCCCTGGATGACCTGCAAACACAGTATGATGAACTGATGGCCAGATTAGAAGAATTCCAAAGTGATGCTACTTCTAAAGATGACACAATCCAATATTTGCAGAATGAGAAGATTGTCTTGGAAGTGGCTCTGCAGGCAGCAAAAGCAAGCAAAGAGCAACTTGATGAAGGAGCAGCGCGCCTTGGACAAGATACAGAAGTAGCATCAGAAGTCTTGGAACAACTAAGACAAGAAATGGCAGTCAAGTCCAGCCAGGTAGAGAATCCCTGGAAGTGTTGTATTTAAAATAGCTGTTGCAGGGAAGTATTGCCACAGACACATGATAGAGACGTCAACTCTCAGGAACGCATGAAAAGGCTCACTATGTGGGGACCTGTGTGAATGTATTTGTATATAAAACATGGTGTTATTCAGCAGTGCCACTGAGATTCCTAGTCAGAAACAGGATCCTCATTAGATTAGGCCATTGGTACAAGCATAGCAAAAGATACTGTCACTGCTTGAAATAATGTAGAATATGACATTTGGCATGTAAAGAAATGTCTTTGCTTTTTTTTCCCTTCTGGCAGGTAGAAAATCTGCAACAAGAAAACGCCAGCCTTAAAAAACAGGTTCAGAAAGTGAAGGAACAGTTTCTGCAGCAGAAGGTAAGCAAAAGCATAAAGAATGTGTGCTATAAACACCCTTAGAGGTTTTTTGTGAACTGCTGATCCATAGAGGTATTTGGTACCTGAGCTTACACACAAATCTTTGAACCAAAGTAAATGTTACAGAAGATGAGGCTAGTTTGATTTCTTTTACACCTTCCCTCCCCTCAAACTAAAAGAATATCAGTAAGTACTTTATACTAAATTAAGACTTTACAAATTTAAGAGGAACAGAGGTGACACTGTCCTCTTGAAACTCTTGTGTCCAAGGTAATGGTGGAAGCTTATCGAAGAGATGCAAGTTCTAAGGACCAGCTGATAAGTGAACTGAAAGCTACAAAGAAACGACTGGACTCAGAAGTGAAAGAGTTAAAACGAGAGCTAATGAAAATTCAAGTTGAAAAACAGTCACTTGAATCTGAACATTCAAAACTACAGAAGGAAGTATCTCAGGTTCACCAGCAGATGGTGGAAATAGAAAATCATCTTCAGGCAGTGCAGAAAGAACGAGATGACATGGAAACACGCCTGCAGGTATGGAAGGTGTTAAGCTTTGGACTTTGAGGGTGTTACATCCAGGATATGTGGCTAGTTCTTGGAAACTTAAACCACCTGCAAGTTAAGACTCTTGGTACATATTTAGTATTGTCTATAGATTTGAGCATATTCCTACCAACATTCTGTAAACATGTGACTGCTGATTAACATCTGATGTTAAGTGAGTGGGGAGAAGCAGGCTAGGGGAATGGGAGAGTGAAAGCAATTTTCTTGGTCCCAAAGTGAAGTCCATTTGAGAGCAAAGACCAAACTAAGACTGTTCATTCATGTCACGGTAGTGGCCACACAGGGAAGAATTAAAGCAGAAAGAAAAGGAAATGAGAAAGGAGATGGAGAACCATGGAACAGTTTCTATTTAGAAATGGAAGTAATTTCAGAATTTCATGCTTAATCTTTAATAATCCAACATACAGCAAGCATGCTTTGTTCTTATTGTCATTGATGCTTTTTTCCTACCTGTTAAGGCTTTGCAGTTCGATAAGGAACAAATGGCATCTCTTGCTGAGGCAAATCAGGAATTAAAACAACAAGTAGAACAAATGCAAGAAGAAGCAAAAAAGTAAGTGTTGTTTTAGCAGAGACAAAAGAACTAAAGTATTTCTGTTTCATTGTCATGTTTTTAGTCTTTTGCTCTTTCCTCATCTTCACTTTGGGAAAGCTAAATACTCAGTCAGAAAGAGTCATAGAGTCATTTCCAGGGCAACATGCTGGTTGCATGGTACACAGGAGTTGCAGCTCTTACTTATCAGATTCGTGCTGTAAATTCTGTTGTTTTTAGAGAGAGGGGTAGATACTAATTCACATTGGAGTTTTAGTCTGACAAAAACCTCTTAGTTAGTGTTGAATCTTTACATACTGTTTTCAGGCAGTTCTTTTCACCTGCTGTTTTGTTTTTCTTTTCACCCCAGGGCCATTACTGAGCAGAAGCAGAAAATGAAGCTTCTGGGGTCAGATCTGACAAGTGCTCAGAAAGAGATGAAGGCAAAACATAAAGCCTATGAGAATGCAGTTGGCATTCTTAGTCGTCGGCTGCAGGAATCCCTCACTGCAAAGGAATCTGCTGAAGCAGAGTTGAGCAAACTAAAAGCACAAATGGCTGATGCTGGAAACAACCAGATTGCTCAAGTAGGCACATGTCTTATAACATTGTTAACACAAAGATAGAGCTATCTTCTTAATAAATATAAGTCTGGGCACTGAGTATTTCCTTGACTTCATTTGAGGGAGGTGATTTGGCTTTGGTTTGGTTGTGGATTTGTTTTTTACTTGTATCATTGAGATTAAAAATTGTAATCCAAGCTCAAGAGGATGATCAGACCTGGTGCTAAATTTCCTGATTGGTTTGTTTTTTGTTTGTTTTTGATTTTTTTGTTGTTGGTGGTTTTTGCTTATTGTTGTTTGGGGTTTTTTTAAGGCTCAGCATCTGAAGGTTTTCCAAAATTCTAGATGTTACAGCTTTTTTTTCTCATTAACAGTTAAAAGTTTTTCAGAGTAGCCGGAACATGCTCATATATTGTGCCTCTGATAAGAAAATCAATTTACTGGGGGAAGCCCAAATTCCTTGGACCACTGGAGCAAGATATCAAATACACTAACAGCAGTAGCTGGGTGCAAGGGTCAAAGCTCTGAGCAAGACCTTTACAGGAAGCAGTAGCACCTCATTTAGTATTTGCTAGAAAAGTAGGCTTTTTAACAAAAGCAAAATTATTCCTGTAGACAGGTGATACACTAATCATCTTTGTGATTCCTTTGTCTTTAGGGAAGGATTCAAGCTCTGGAGACAGAACTGCAAGCTGTTAGGAGCAGTAAATTGATGCTGGAAAAAGAGCTGCAAGAAGTGATTTCACTTACCAGCCAGGAGCTTGAAGAATACAGAGAGAAAGTGCTGGAACTTGAGGATGAGGTGACTGCTTGAATTTGCATGGAGGGTAACAACAAAAAGTCCCTGAGAGGCAGGGAGAAATTTGAATACTATAATTTTGTTCCAACGGTGCAGGGAAATCAGAATCTTAGGAGACATTGTGTCAATGCCACTTGCTAATTTTGCTGCCCTGTGCTGGTTATTTGTGGTTTCATGAATCATTATCAAATATGAGAGAAACAGATGAGAGCAAAAAGTAATTCCTGTACTAGATACCAGCTGTGTCTGGTCATGAGATGATGAGGATGCATGAACCATTATTTTTTTACACTATTTGGAGTCATGGATGCTCAGTGAATTTGAGGGCAGGGTGGTGGTGTTCACTTGTGGAGTTGCACGGATTATATGCATATCAACTACAACATCTGAACAGTATTCCTGGATTCTGCTTTCTAGCAAGTATTTTAATCTTCCAAAAAGAAAAAAATACCAAACTGAACTTACTTTGTTAAGTAAGTTTATAAAAGAAAAGCAGGGGGAAAAAAATCCTATGCTGTGCAAACACAATGTTTAATGAAATTAGCTCACAACTTTTTGTGGTAGGAATATGGAGTTTGGTTTTGTTTGTTTGATGTGTCTTTTTTCTTTGTATATAGCTTCAGGAATCCAGAGGCTTCAGGAAGAAAATAAAACGTTTAGAAGAAATTAATAAGAAGATGGCCCTTGAACTGGAGCATGAGCGTGGAAAACTTACAGGTCTCAGTCAATCCAACGCTGCTTTGCGGGAGCACAACAATATCCTTGAAACAGCATTAGCAAAAAGAGAGGCAGACTTGGTACAACTGAATCTGCAGGTATTTGACCTCTTGATACTGTATCTTCAGAAAGGAATTAGCTCATTTTTCTGATAACAGGGTTTAGATATCTTCATTCGTATTGTACAAAGTTGGTGCATTTTCTCCAGGCCTGGGTCTCCCCTGTCTTCTGTAACAGCAGTAATACAGGAGGCTAAGCAAGAGAAAAGAGTTCTCAGTGAAGAGCAGGGAGTTTTGCCATCCCTGCATTGGCTTGTGTCTGTATTTCCTCTGCTGGCACTTCTAGTCTTCCAGAGAGCTTGCACAAATGTTGCGTGTGTTTTTGTGATGTGATACAGGTTCAGGCAGTGCTGAAGCGGAAAGAGGAAGAGGATCAGCAAATGCAACAACTTATTCAAGCTTTACAGGCTTCCTTAGAAAAAGAAAAGTCAAAAGTTAAAGACCTTAAGAAGCAGGTAATGGCTTATCTTTTGGCTCATTTACTTAAACGGTGATTTACATGTAGTATTGGCAAAGTAGCCTGAAACACAATCTGTGCTCAATAGTGTAACTTCTTCCTGCCAGGGTCTGGCTGGAAGATCAGTTGTTTTCTTTTTAGTTGTGGCCTGTGTTGAGCATACTCAGTGATTGCCAGGAAAGTCCAGTTATGACTTGGAATGCATGGGACATATCCTGAAGTGATGACACTTCATCCAAAAATGCACAGTGAAGAAGTCTGGAGAACGTGCTTCTTCCATTATAAACAGTTACTAACTGCCATTAGCATTAGTAGGGATAATAACACTAACAGTAAGATTTTTTAGACAAAGAGAGAAGTGTTACACCTGCACAACTTCCTTCTTGCTTTGTTTTGTACCCTTTTAGTCTAGGTCCCTTTATGATTCACCTAAAGTGAGAAAGTTAAAAAAGGGCATCTTTTATTTTCTGGTAGGAAGCAGCAGCCAAAGCGGATGCAGCACACAACCGGCGTCATTACAGGGCTGCTGTGCTTGAGCTCAGTGAAATCAAGAAAGAGCTACATGCCAAAGAACTGCTTATCCAGGCCCTGCAGGCTGAAGTGGACAAACTGCAGTAAGTAGATATCTGAGTTGTTAGAGAACAGGGAATGAAACAAATCCCCTGAAAATAAAAATACGTTGGTGAATTTTTGGTGCTGCCACTCAGGAGTGATGATGTTGAAGTGTATCCCAGCTTAGCTTGACCATAAGGTGCATACTTGGATTCTAGGTGAACATTTGCATTCTCCTGTCTCTTTAGTTTTGGCTTTTTTACTGCATACTCTGTTGTTTGTAACTGACTATTACCAGTGCTCAAGGAAGTTTATTTGTGATATTTGATGATATATTAGTGCGTATGTCTCATCACATCTTTTTTTGATTTACCTCTTCCTGTGAATGTGTGGCAAAGCCTTCAGTCAAAGCTGTAACTAGCCAGGTTCCATGCACTATCATGTCATTTATGGTTCCATAGCTAACCAGGTGAAGTACTTGTTTTAAAGGACAGCTTGAGTAACTGCTGTGTGTGTTAATCCTGCTGTGCAGGGTAGAGGATGAGAAGCATTCCCAGGAGGTATCACAGTTTCAGCAAGAGTTGGCCGAAACCAGGTCTCAGCTCCAACTTCTGCAGAAGAACCTGGATGACAAACTTCGTGAAGAGCCTGTAGTAAGTCAAGAGGTAAAGACTGTGCATTTACTGTGTTTATCCTAATTTATGATGCATGGTACGAGTTCATTTGTCTTTAATACAACCTTTTTAATGATATGTTTTCTTAGAAAGTGAGACATAATAAGATATTTCAGATTTTGTGGTTGATTGCACTGGTAGATAATTCTGAAGATACTTAAGATCCTTTTTTTTTTTTTTTTTTTTTAACCTTCTGGCAGGTGGAAGACCTTAAATGGGAAGTAGAACAAAAAGAAAGAGAAATTGAAACACTTCAGCAGCAGCTGGATATGAATGAACAGCGCAGCCGCAAGGAGTTAGAAGGGGTTCAAGTTGTCTTGCAGGTATTCCATCTACTCTGTGGAGATTCTGATGGAAATCTGGTATTGCCTAGGGGGATAATTAAAACAATATTTTTATTGTTTAAAAGCATACTTACACTCTTCTGATACTTTTTTTACCTAGTTCTTTTTTCATAGAAACCTATTAACTGTGTTTTTTCCAGCATATTTACATTTTTCAGCTTTACTCTGACTGTGCTGTGAGCTGCTTATTTCCTTGACCTTGTGCAATTAAAATAGACAACTACTTTTTTGAATCCAGTTTCTGGTTTTCTGCCAGGGTAAATGGACTTCAAATAGCAGTTTCATGTGTAGTGTCTTTTTCCAGTTTGCCCTGGAAATGGAAAAAACCCAAACATGAGTTGGCTGGAATTTTTATACCATCTCCCTGTGTCATGTTGATTCTCTTTTTTTCTCATTTAGAATATCAAGACAGAGCTGGAAATGGTGAGGGAAGACCTGTCAGTGACTCGTAAGGATAAGTTTATGCTGCAGGTTAAAGTGACTGAACTGAAGAACAGCATGAAGTCACTGCTGCAGCAGAACCAGCAACTGAAGCTGGATCTGAAGCATGGGAAGATGAAGAAGGTATTTAAATAGAAAGAATGCATGTTGTAGGGTACCAGAAAATACTCTGCTAGTGTGTCTGTCCTCTCCATACTGTCTAGTTTGTCATTATTTAGCAATTTCAAAAGGGAACTATCAGTGGTTTCTTTGAGTTTTCTGGTTTGCTACTAGTGCACAGAAAATGCAGTTAAAGTAGAGCTCTTGCTCTTTCCCTCCCTGAAGTAAACCTCTCACTTAGTGAGACAGAATTTTGTATGGAAGACTCTATTTCATTATTTTAGACATTGGTCCTGATACCTCATCCAGCAGGTTCCAGAATTTCCAGAAGGGTTTTATTTATTGTACTAAACTGATTATATTTTTTTCTGAATTGTTCTGTTAACCATACTGAAATAATGCTTTTAAAATTTGTTGTAAAGATCCAGGTAATTTGCTTTAAATCCTTCCTGGTTTATTTCTTTAGTAGGGTGAGTTCTTGAGTAGGTCCTTCTAGGTGCTGTTTGTTTAGTTAAGAGCATGGGAAGCAGATGAGATGAGGTTAGGAACTTTTGCTTGTGATCTATGAGACTTTACATGAATGAGCTTCTGATTCCTGCTCTATAATGCAGATGTTTACCAGACATGTGATGTGAGACTCTTTCTGTGTGGTAAAAATGACACTGATGAAATAACTTAATTCTATTTCTGGCTCTTCTTTTTTCTCCTTTAACCAGAGGAAGGAACTGAAAGGAGAGAATAACTCTTCAAATCCTGCGACTCCAGTCAAGATTCCTGATTGTCCAGTGCCTGCTGCCTTGTTGGAAGAACTGTTGAAACCATCAACAGCTGTGAGCAAGGAGCCTTTAAAAAATCTGAACAGCTGTCTCCAGCAATTGAAGTATGACCTTTTATTTTCAACCATATTAAATGATCTTAAAAATGTTTCCAATAAACCAGCTGCCAGCCTGAGGGAAAAAGGATTTGTAAAATGAGTTATTTTCCTCTTACTGGGACTATATTTAGGACAGTAGGATGTTCTGTTACTGTTAAGTGCTTGCTTATATGGTAGGGAAGGAAGCCTTTACAATAAACTAGACAAAATGTCCATCCTAAATCATACACAGCAGAAGAAACCAGAAATACCTATTTCTGATTGTTCTTGCTGGTGGAAAAAACAGTGTTTCTTTCTTCATGGCATCAGAAGGGCTGCTCATGATAGGAGCCCAGGCAGTATTTTAATGAGAAATCTACAGATCAAGAGACACTACCAAACATAGGTTTTAAAGTCTTCCTTTACAGGGTTGCAGATGTGATTCTGAGCAGGGAAGCTACAGCTTGAGGGAGACAGGGAGATCAGCTTATTAGTTGAGCTGAGCTGCTACTCTCACCTCAGTTGATGTTCGAAGGGAGTGAGTCTGTGATAACAGCCTGTGATCTGTGCTACCAGACTAGTCACTTTGCTAAGCTGGTGTCTGACTAAGTCATAACATGTTTATCTAGGGTTTTCTCTTCTAATTTCCTCACCTCTACCTCCTGTCTTGTCTTTTATCCCACAAAGAGTACCACGTTCATCAGGTTGCAGTCACTAAGTGTACTGATTGAACAGTTCTGCATCATCCCTGGCAATTAGTACATGCAGCAAAGGAGCTGCTGCATTATTGGCCCTTGCTTTTGAATTAAGCAGATTGTATTTGTTTTGTTCCAAAATTAATGACCGACAATTCCTAAGCTTCCTGTAGATTTCTTTTTCCCATAGACAGCTAGAGCTTAGATTTTCTTGGAGTAGGTGTCAAGACTCAGAAAAGTAAGTTTCTTATCTTGCATTTAGCTGTTAGCTTTCTGCTGTTAATTGTTGCGTTTTTCTTCTCCAAAGGCAAGAGATGGACAGCCTCCAGCGTCAGATGGAGGAACACACCATCACAGTACATGAATCAATGTCTTCATGGACTCAGATTGAGGGGCAGCTAATGGACCTTACCTCAGCTAGTCCTGCAACTGCAGCAGACCAGCTGGAGATTCCTACTGTAGATGAAAAGAAACAGAATTGTAGTGTGAGTGACGAGGAAGCTCTGACACTATAACCTTGTTACCAGTTGTCTTTCTTCCTATTGCTTTAAGTATCTAAACAAATCTTTATCAAAGTTATTTATTTATTTCATGTTCAAAAACGGTGTTCAGATTTGTGCTTTTGCCTGTAGAAGCAAAAGGCATGGTTTTGAGAAGCTGATGTAGTATTAAATATAGAACATGCTATTCCAAGGACTGATTTGAAACTTTGCCATAATGATTCTATCATGTTGGGGACCGCCAAATGGTAAATCTAGCTTATTTGGTGGTTTAGGAGGAGATTCAGATGAAGACTTAAAATTAGGTCAAGAGAGCATCTGGTTCCAGGTATGTATTTCTTCAAACTGGTTGAGTTTTTTTATGGACTGTTACTTATGTAACATCTGGGTTTTGGTGCTCTGTTTTGTTTTTTAATTTCGTGAGAGTGGGTGTGTGTTATTTTCCCCCATCTTGGGTTGTATCCAAATCACAGGGAAATTTAAGTTCTGCTCGTGGTCAGCCATTAGCAGTGCTTGAGAACTGAATATGCTGAGCATCCTCTCTTTTCCCTCCTATAAATCTTAGTCTTGAACTTCAAATTACAGATATCTGTACGTAAAGACAAAAAATTAATATGAAGCCATTTCTAGTTATGGAGAATCATCTATAGAAAAAGAAACAAGACTATAACAAAAAGCAATGCAGACCAGTATGTACCTTGGGCAGATTTGCCTGGAATGTTTGCAGAAGTGTCAGTTTTTCTCTCACAGTTGCAGGCCAGTAGGGAGCTTTGCTTCACTGCACAAACACTTCTTGCACCTTTTTAGTTCAACTTTTGAAGTAGACACCCTTGAAAAAAGGTATGTGTGTAATATATATATATATAAGAAAAAATAATAATTTTCTGACTTTAAATATCTGATTTAATATGCTTATAATATTGTAAGTTAAGTCTGACATGAGGGGGTTTTGCTACTGTCATTGTTCTAATGTTACATTTAAGTTCTCTGTCTTTTGGCATACTGTACAAATGGCCTAGGGAAATTAGCCCCTAAAGCCAGAGCTTCTAGAAATGTAATTATTTTTACTTTAAAAGGCAAAATTATAATGTCTATAAAATTATTTTTATTAGCTTTATCTTTTCCCACTGTATTCCCATACTTCTTGCACCCTCTGTTACAAGATGTCCACCATGAAGGACAAGTTGGTACTGTGGCAACCCCTCTGAAGAGCACCTTGACTGGACTGTTATTCACACATCCCACTTCAGATTCCTTCACCTTTGGCTCCATTGCTCCAAGTAAGGCAGCATCCAGCCAGCCCTCCTCGCTCACAAGTTCAGGGTTGGAACTGCTGTCTCACCTGATGTGTGAAGTGCTCAAGCACAAATCAAAAGATACGTGACAGATTTGGTGGAAGATTTAGTGGCAGCTCATGTACTAGAGTGTTCCTGTCTTTAAAACTTAAAGGAAACAGTTCAATTATATCCACTATAGTTTGGCATAAAAAAATAATCTAATAAGTACAAGTAAATTAAGTCCTTGGGGGGGAAAAAAAAAACAAAACACAAAAATTCTGGTTAACTTATTTTCTCAAAGAGACTGTTGCTGCCTTTGGATGAGTTTGATTGATTGGGGGTGGGAGTGTGTAAATGTCAGCAGTTTGCTTAGCAGTAAGGCTAACAATGAGCAAACAAACGATATCCCTAAACCCACCCATTTTTATTTAAAGTCTAATTTCTCATATTTACCAATTCCAGCTCTAATCCAGTGGAACACTGTGCATGTCGAGTGTCTATATTGACTGATTTCATCTCACTCAGCTACTGGATTTTAACTTAACATTTTATTGGGATCAAAGTCAAGTGATGCTAAAAGTCAAGGTTTTGAAATTGGTGAGGGAAGAAATGCATTATTGTGGCATCAGGTGCCCACGCTACAGAATTACCAAACATGTCAAAGAAAAGTCAAAAGCTTTAGACTAGCTCAGACATGTTCATGTCTGCACATGCTGCTGCAGTCTGGCAGGGTGAATGGTACTGATTATCTTGCTGTTGTTGTGTTCTTGAAGTTGCCTGTATATTAAGCTTGAAGAAGAAAAAATGTGCAGTGTTGTTAAAGAACAAAATTAGAACTACATAAAGAATAATACATTTACTACAAAAACTATCAAATGTTCAGGAGTTTAAAGAAAACAACACTTTTGCAGCATTAACAGTGCTGTTCATTTTGGTAAATATGTTGCCTACAAATAAGAATCCATTATGTTTTAATCTCTTAATTTTGGCAATAGTTGTATGGATAACGTTTTTTTTTCTGGTACCAAAGAAGCCAGAATTGTTAGAAACCTTCATAGTTGTCCAGAATGTCTGCTCTCCTTTTCCTATCAATAATCTTACTGCATCCAGTTCTCAGTACAGTGCTGCATTTTTTCACTAGCTCCTTATGAAGACATCTGAGCTCACACAATCCAGTAACTTTAGGTGGCTGTTTTTCCTTTGATGCATGAGGGAGCTGTTGTGAAATGCTCAGATCAGATTTCTGCATTGACCCACCTGTCTCTCTGAGCATATCTGGACATTTAGCATTTTCACTTAAATATTCATCATGGGTTTTTTTTGTATAAACAGAAGAATCATGCCATTTACACTTAAATAGGGTACAGAGTGTGAGACTTGAGGGCCTGAACCTGATGAAGTACTAAGTTATGGAAGTTACTGGGAAGCTTTCTAGAAAGAGCACACAGCATGTGGTAACAGCAAGGCCTTTTGTTTCTTTATTATCCACAGAAGTAGTTGCTGGTTTATTTAAAAAGCCTCCCCATGAGGCTGAACATGCTCATACAAAGCTTCAGGTCTCCTCTGTGTAGGCAATAAAACCAACTAGTTGTAGGAATGAAAACTGCCTCCCCTCTGCCTGTCACATCACTGCCAAAATACATCAAAGGAAAATCAGTGCCTCATTAACACAGGTGTGTTTTTAGAAACTGAAGAATAATCTCTTCAAGAGTATTTTCATCCAAGTGCTACAACAGTGTATTTTTGGTGTCTGTTTCTTCAGTGGTTGCTACCTATTAATCCAAGTCTTGTTGATGAAGGAGAAATGTCACTCATGTGAGAACGCTTCCCAAGTGATGAAAGCTGGAAAATGCTGCAGCATTAGTGCTGCAGGTGCTGCTGGGGTTTTGAGGACTCATGGAAAAAGTCTGCATTTGAAAAAACAAACAAATAACAAAAAGAAACCAGCAAAACCTACAGTGGGGGAAAAAGAAAAAAGGTAGTTACTGAGTGTCTGGTATTGCTGAGCAGTGTGTAATGCTCCATTCTCTTGTCTTCCAGATTTCTTGGAAATACTTGTGCACTGTATTGGGATCAGCTGAGCTCCCCATCTGCTCATGTAATGGGAGGTTCTGATCTCATACTATTTATCCAGGCAATATCCTAGCTGCAATCTATGAAAATTTCAGATATGCAAAGAGCAGAGTAATATCCACAGGTAAACTCCTAGTGCTTGTATTTTCATAGGTTACTTATTCCTTTTTAGGGGAATGAACTGCAGTAGCAGGATGTTTTAGTGCTAGTTACAACAGCATTGAAGGGGCACTGCAGACAGATGGTGTTATCAATATAAATTTAACTTAAAGATGGTAACCAATTCACTCCTGGTGATGCAAAAGCTTGTGATACATGTTTTATGGAAGTGCAGATAGTTGCATGTGACTCACTCTGACCAGAGCCTTCAAATATTTTCATGTGAAAGCAGTTAAGAGTCCAGAGTAATTACTAACGCTCATCAGCTGTCATCTGATCATCCCTGCCCTCTACTCATGTGTGGTCTCGGGCAGTAGGGCACTAGTTTCCAACACAGATGCACACATTTCTAGGATAAGGAAAGATGTTCTGGATATTGTCAAGGAAATACCATTCCTTTTTATACATGACATTCAGTAATGTCTGCTTTGGCTGTATTTGTAAAGCTAGAAGTTCATCATTTCATGTTCTTGAGTGGATGACCCAGGGGACGGAGGAGTTATGCTATGTACAATTAATGTTTATGATCATACAAAGCATGTTGATTATAAAAACAATGTGCATAGGAATTCCTTTAAAAGTTTTGTGCAATAAACTATTTTTGGTAAAAGGCTCCATGTTGTTTTTACTTTCATTAAAGAGAAATTGGTATCACCTTCTGTTTGGTTTTGGACAGTAATTGTTATGTTTAGGATTCTGAACAGCACAGCCACCTTTAAGGAAAAAAACCCAACACCTTATTTTGAATGAATGTTATTTCATGTTGATTATTCACTTATGTCTCACACATTTAAAATTAATTGTGCTTGAATTTCCATTGCTTTTCCTCAGTTTGCTGAACGTGTCAGGAAAAAAATGAGTTTACATCTCTTGGCCTGCATTTGCCAACGTATGAATGTTGAGTGTACAAAATGGACCAATGCAGACTAGTTGCCTTGGTTCTAGTTTAACCAATTGCAATGATGAGGAACGGCCACCTTGTTTGCAATATGAAAGTGTGAGCTAAGGGGATGTTGTCAGCTGCCTGTTGAAGGTCTGCCTTTTTGTCTTTGTCATTTAAAACAGCTTTTACTACAGGTAGCTGTACCTGTAAGGTAGTGATGCTGCACCTAATGGGATGACTTGATGTCTGAACGGACTTGTTTCCTTCTAAGGCACTAGGGCTTTCTTCTTAATGACTTTCCACCTCTGCTGGCTTATCTAAGACTGCTGCAGTGTTCTGAGAGTAATGCTTAGACTGGACCTTCCTTTTTAAAGGGAACTTTCAAATTGCATGTGTCTTCCCAAGCACCAAGCCTTTTGCAAGACACAAGCCTCGGGCCTGTCGGAAGAACGACTCGGTGCAGCTCCAGATCGTCCCTGCCTGGTCGTGAAAACCATCCTTCGAGCCGCGCCTGCAGCAGGAAAGGAAGCAGG
>NW_009953217.1:4224045-4224301 GCF_000747805.2 Chaetura pelagica
GCACCGTTGGAGCCGCGCCTGAAGCAGGAAAGGACGAAGCGGCCGCAGCGGATGTGCCCAGCCCAGCTCCTGTCTCCGTGGGTGAGCTCAGGTTGCCGAGGCCTCTCCCTGCGGACCAGCGCCAGCCCTGAGGCGGCCTGGGGGCCGGTGGTGCGGGGGGTCAGCGATCCCTTGCGGGACAGGCCCCTCCTGGGGGCCGGTGGTGCGGGGGGTCAGCGATCCCTTGCGGGACAGGCCCCTCCTGGGGGCCGGTGGT
>NW_009953217.1:4224853-4253013 GCF_000747805.2 Chaetura pelagica
TGGCGGGCAGGCCCGGGTCCCGCCGCGTCTCTGCCCCGCCCTTCTCACCAGTCCCTGCTCCTGCTTGCTGCTCATTAAATCCCCTCCCACGCTGGGCCTGCCTCTCTTCAGTAGCTGCAAAGATCTTAGCTCGTGTCTCGTTGCTCAGAAGTTGTCCCCCTACCCCCCCTTTTATCGCAGGCTTTCCTGGAGCTCTTCTTAAGGTTGTTGTACGGGTCTCATTCTGCCACGTAGTTCATAACTGGTAGCTGCTGTGGGAACAGGCAGGGTAGATGAATGACGTGGTTGAATAGCCACAATTATTCTCCCATCTGCAAATCCTCGGAGTCGAAATTTAGCCCAAACAGGATGTGACTCTCGTTCAATTCCCGCTTAAAAAAAAGGAGAAAAAAAAAAGTGTTTTCTTTAATTGCTCATTTACCGAAGGATTTAATCAGTAACAGAATGAAGTAATATTGCCATCTTTGAAATATAGTTATTTGTTATCTCTTGGTACTAGTCTTGAGGGTTTTTTTTTAAACAGATTCTGCTGTTTCATACTTGTGCAGTAAGACAAGGGGAAATACAGCTGTTCCTCATTCTTACAGATTTTAGTTGATTTGGAGGAAGCCTCAGTTATTATTAGAGCATATACTCATATTTGTAAAGACACTGAAGGTAACTTGCAGGACCTGGCATACTAAACTAGAAAAAGTAGCTGCATCAGTGCTGGCTGAGCTGGCTCATTGGAAGTTACAGAAAATGCATGTTCAGATAGAAATAATCACATTTTGCACCTGCATTATCTTAAGGAAGGCAGTTGGTATTTCTCAGGTTTGCAAGTCACATCTTTTGGTTTGAAGAGCTCAAAATAGGTGATACGGTTAAAAATTAAATGCTTATCCATGGTAGCTGGAAGCTTAATGTCAGAATGCAAACATTTCATTAAAGTTCTGCATTGTCTATCCAGCATTTTTCCTGTTTCCACAGCAAGCTTATTGTAGAAGATTCATTATGCTAACAATAGATCTTAAACCAAAGATTAATTTCTTTAGTGCTGGGCTGCTCTGTCATTTAACTCTGATTTAGTTGTGCCTGAGTTGTAATGGGCACATGAAATAAATACGTTTTTCTTGCATAGATGTGGAAGAAAATTTTAGGCATCAAGTTTTATCAGAACATGAGGGTGGAGAAGTCACTCCTGCCCTTGCTCTTTGCCTAATTACAAGCCAAGGAGAAAGATGTATTTTGTGTGTGTATTTTGTGCATACTCCTTGTTCATAAATCACACATATGTGAGGGTTTGCCCCTCTGGAGAATGATCATGCTGGTTCTGACCCCTAAAAATAGGGACATTTGACTCCTTTAAGGTGTTACAGTTGAGTTGTTTCTGCAATAAACTTTCCTGCCTCTGAGTTTTCATCTTACTGTGTTTTCCCAATTATACAGCATCTCGGAAAGAAAATTCTTGGAATAGCAAGTTTTTACATTCTTGTAATTTACCTTGGGGCCATGTTTTATCCCTTGATTAAAACCTAATAGCATAAAATTTATTAAAAAGTAGGTGATGAAGAATAAAAATGTGAGGTCTTTCACATTTGTCTTTGCAGTCTTGTGGGCAAGTCAGAGAATCAAAACAATGAGGTTGCTTGGAAGTTAAGGAATCATGAGGGAGCTAGAATACTTTGGGGAGGTAGCTCAGCAGCATCACCTGTGGCTTTGCCACAATTTGTATTATTTATTTTTGTAAGCTGAAGTACTCTCACTTCCTATAGTTTCAGTGAGGTTCCAGTTAATATGACTGAAATATTCGGGAACTGAGAGATGTTCTCTAATCACAAGATGTTTAAAATTGGACATCAGGGAAAAAAATAAACCAGAACCAATTCTCAAAGGAAATGGCCCTTCAAGAAAACGACCCTCAAACTCACCTAACTATCAAGTTGTAATAATACTTGAAAACACGCTTCAAGTTTGGTGTTAACATCTTTTTATATAGTATTTCCTAATACTAGAAATGTAATAGTTTTTAAGTCAGATTCCAGTGAAAATTTTACTTGGCTATAATGACTTGCTAGAAGTTGGGAAAACTGCTGTGAGTTTGGTCTTTTCTGATACATGAAAAGTTTGGTTCTTTCCCAGTGTAATTCTTGGGTAATACAAGAACCCAAATTGTCTATTTTGTTGGTGTATTTTGTGATATGGCTGTTGGCAATATACTTGGAAAAAAGAGAAAAGGGTGTTATAGACTGTGCTGCAATTCTGTGATGAAGATACTGTTTTGGAGTTCTGCGTCTGTGTACTTGGACAAAATGAGTCACTTCTCAGGATCCAGTATTTAGTGCCACATCCCTGCTGTGTTAGGGTGCAATCATTCCCAATTCAAGCCTCCCTTTAGTTTCCCAGACACAGTCTTCTGCCCATCAGTGGATGTTCTGACCTGTGTTGAGGACTGCCTATGTATCCTGTTCACAGAGCAGGAAACTCCTCAGTGAACATTTTTCTTACTGCCACGTGCATCCACGAGTGCTCTTGAGGAGGTATAACTTAAAATGGCAGGTGGTAGTGATTTCATACCTGGGAGATTGCTTTGTCTCTAATGGAGTAAGATTAGGAGTTGTATTATTCTAAATATAACATTATTTAAAGATGACAAATCAATTCATTTGGAAAAGGTGCAAATGTTTGTTTCCATAGTCTGAGTTATCATAAGCTGGGGATGAAATCTGCTCCATTCACACCTGCCCAAACCAGGATAACCCACAAATGGCTTGGTAGTGAATGAAGGGTCAATTCAAGGAGAGGGTGAAAGCAAGCTGAAGAACATGACGTAATCACTTCTGTCCTGTGGCTGTCCTTTCTAACTGGTGCACAGCAGGAAAAAGTCACAGCCTTTGTGGAGATACATGGATGCAGTGTCTGATGAAATAATTTTAAAGCTCTCTATGTTCTTGAGCTGTCCAAATCCTCTATTTTTCAGTGTTGTTTTTCACAGCAAGAAATTTATAGTGGCATTGTGTTGGTTTTAGTATCTTCTTGCTGACTATGCAGAAGCTCCAAGTGTGTGGATTACAGGGAAGGAAGTGAAGTATCTTACTAGAAGGGAGCATTTTCCTTTAGAAATGGAGAAATTCTTCTAGCTCCTGCTCTTGGTTGTGGAGGGAGATCTGAAAAGATCAGCTGCTCTTGTCTTCTGATTGTTTGTTCTCAAAACAGGCTGGGAAACAACATGTTGTGTAAATAGTTCCAACCTTGCATCATGGCCAGAGACAGACATCCCTGGTTGCTGCATCATACTTAGGGCTTATACTTTTGTCAGCTGTAAATTGTTTTAGAAATAATACAACTAGTACTGTGCCTTTAGCTGTAGGTGCTGCCTAACCAGAATCTCTTACTGATGCTAACTAGTCATTGTGTTCTTGTATTCCTTTTACATGCACAGATATTCCTTTTACATGGACAGATTGTTCCTTTCTCGGCAGGAATCAAGTATTTCTCAGTCTGTCAGATTTTCATGCATAGATATTCTGGATTGAATTTTCACTTGAAAAGTCTTCATTAAATTTGAAAAGGATAAACAGAAATAAATGTAAGCTGCAAATAGCCTTTCAGGTAGTTGTGAGAGGAAATAAACTGGAGTAAGTGTTGTAGTTTAAAAATGCTTTTAGTATGTTGAGCAGACAAATATTTTGTCTTCATTGCAACTGTGATAATCTCGTCAGAATCCTAAAAACAGTTAGGAGACACTTTTTTCCTTGCCTTTAATACAGCATTGAAGTAGAAGAAAAAAAATTGCATTGCTCTTTACAGTTTATCTCCTCTCTTTTTTGCCTGCCATTCCTATAGGTGAAGTAACAATGGATGCAATATTATCCCGACTGAAGCAGCTCAGCCCTGATGAGCTTAGAGAAGAAATTATAAGAGCAGGCCTGAAATGTGGGCCCATTACCTCAACAACTAGGTTTATTTTTGAAAAAAAACTGGCTCAAGCATTGTTGGAGCAGCATGGAGCACTGGGGGAGAAAGGATCTGCTCTATCAGAGGAGGCTGCTGGAAATGTCCCATCCAATGGTGGCCGGGCAAGAGCACTGAAGACTTTGAATCACAATGGTCATGAAAGTGTTTCTGAGGAGGCAGATTTTGGGTACTGTGTGGGTGTGAACCCTCCAGAAGAAGATGCTGTGATGCACATGAACTGCTCGGCTCCAGTTTGTGGAGCAGGATGTGTGGATCCACAAAGTAGTACTCAGACACCGTCCAGAGATCCGCCGCTGTTCTATGGCGTGTGTCCAGTTTATGATGACATATTGGCAAGGAATGGTAAATATTCATTTCCTTTATTTCTGTGATAAGCATTTTGCAATCATGCCCAAATAGGCCTTTTTCTGTATAGCGGGTGATGGGGACACCACTGTGTTGGTATTTTAAGCGTTGCTTGAAGTATTTTTTTTTGTTTCTGTAAATAGTATTTATTGCAATTTCTGAGGCATGGAAACACAGTTCTGAGGCATCCCAGCTGTTCTGCCTAAATAGTTGATAAACAAGGGCTCTCTACTAGATATGGCTCAGATGAAAATTATTTCCTGCTACTACTCTCAAACCCATCCTGTGTCTTTAATCCCTTTCAAGAATAAAAAGTAATTCTACCACTAAACAATCAAAGAGATGTCTATTCTGTCATCAGTTTAAGCTTAACTGATCTCTTCTAAGAGGTCTCCTATTTTCCTTTCCATCTTAATGCTAAATGGTATCTAGAAGCCTCAGTCAGCCTTCACATATTATTGGTGAATACTGCAATAAAGAATTACTTAATTGCCTAGTAGCAGGATTACACTGGTGCATAAAATACCACTTACTCTGAGACAGTAGTAAGTATTCTTTCTCATTAAAAATATAGTTAGATATCTTAATTTGAATAAATTAATATTACTGCAAAAGGGGAGGAAGGATTTGATTAATATTTAAGGTTCTGCAGAGAGGTCTCAAAGTTGTGGCAATAGATCACTTATTTAGTTGATCTTCCTGAACAGAGAATGTGGAAAGCAATGCAGGGTGAATGAATCTCCTGAGTTTGCTTTTCAGTCTTGATGTGAAACACTTGCTTGTTGAAGCTGGCCCATCTGTTAAAAAGATGCTTAGCTCTTGATAGGATTGGCCAAACACTGTATCACCTGATGTGAGCCGGAGCGTGTAAAATTCTTGTACTCAGTTTCTAAGAGAGAAGGTTTAAAAGGACTTTGATTCTTACCCCGTGTCTGGTAGAGAAACAGTTTGAGACCAAAGCTGGAAGGCTAGCCTGAGCATTTTGTAATCTGTTTCTGGGAACAAATCTGAGATTCTTGAAATAACTTAACTTTGTACTTTGTTGCAGAGAAAATACATGTTTATGAAGATAAAAAGGAAGCTCTCCAAGCTGTTAAGATGATCAAGGGTTCCCGTTTTAAAGCTTTTTCAAACAGAGAGGATGCTGAGAAATTTGCTAAAGGAATCTGTGACTATTTCCCATCTCCAAGCAAGTCCTCTCTATGTTTGTCTCCAGTGAAAATGGGAGCATTTAACAGAGGTAAGTGAGGACGTTCATCTCTGTACAGTAGATGCAATATGCAGTCTTTTAATTTTTTATGAGAGAAGAAGCAACAACTTCAACATACTAATCACAAAAAAACTCAAAGGGTGAAACATCTTAACAAACTGAAGACTCTTTAGAGTGACGGTGTTTAAGATAAGTTGTAAATAAATGTTAGATCCCAGCTCCAGAGCTTACAAATGAGATCATTGTGTAAGTAGATACCACAAGCAATATTTAATTACATCTTTTCTGTGAAATAAATTTAAAACAGGCAATACAATAAAAAGCATATTTTAATTTCTTAATTAAAATCTGGTTCTACTTTTGTATAAAACAATACTGTCATGGGAGAAGTCATCCTTAGAGTTAATTTATGCTTTACAGAAAAAGAACTGCCTATCTTATGTGGAGAAATAAAAAAAAAGTAGAGTATGATGGAATCCTGCCATTCTTTAGTAAGGAACTCCCACAGAAGTTAGAGCCCCAGGAATCTATGGAAAGTCTGCTTTTTGTGTTTTCAAGGTTAAGGTTTGGCCTTCACTGTATGGTTTCAATGGTCCCTGTTATGATAAAGTAAACTGATTACTTTTTTAAGCAGTTGTTGTTCTGGTCCATGTCAATTTTACACTAAAAATGTAGCTAGTCTTCAAAAGCTGAAATGCTGGTAATGACTTGCATAGATATGTTGCTTAGCAGTCTGTGTTGATGCTTGGTAGGATTTGATGTTACTCAAGCACTTCAGGATTTTCAGGTTTAGTAAGATGCCAATAAAATTGCACAGTGTGTTTAAATTGTACTTCACTGTTAAGTAGGGTTGTAGGTTCAGAAATAAAATGGGAAACAGTGATCTTACTCCATATTGTTCCCAGTTGCTAGATTAGGGACTCAGTAGTTATGTAACTGTAAAAGCAATTTTAATAGTCAGAAAATTCTTATTTCTTGTTGAATTTTGCTTTCAAATGTGGATGGAAGCACATTGGTAAAATTTACCAGTTCCTATGAAAGTGTGAAGCAGTTTTACATGATTGAGTTGTGTTTTCCTCCCTCCTTGTTACTAACTACTAGTGTTTATATATGTCATTGATGTCGATTTCTTTACTCCTCTACATTAAAGATATAAAGTTAATACTTATGTTAGATTAAAACTTTCTTTTCATGATCTGGGTATGAAAACAGGAATCTCTGAAAAGAATGCATCTAGAAACATGTTACTTGTGTTTTGGTAGATGGCTTGTGCTCTCCTGAGACTGAAACTGCTAATAAGGAGAGAGCCAACAGTTACAAAAGTCCACGTACTCAGGATCTTACTGCTAAACTTCGGAAAGCTGTTGAGAAAGGAGACATAGCAACATTTTCAGAACTTATTTGGAGCAACCCTCGCTATCTGATTGGGTCGGGAGACAATCCAACAGTTGTACAGGTGAAAAAAAAACAAATAGAAAAAGTCGAGTTCTGCTGTAGTGGTTTGGCTTTGAGACCTGATAAGGAAAATTGGAAGAAAATATTGTTTCCTGCTCTTCAAGGTATTTTGTTTCCAGCAGTGCCAGGTTTCTCAGTGTTCATTCATTGGAGCTGAAAGCTAAAAGAAACATGGCAGTTCTCTTGTCTTTGCATAAGGCACCCTCATAACTGAGAGTTCACTTTGCTCCAGAAGAGCTGCAGGAAAGAAACTGAGTTTGCAGTTTATCAGGGGAAGAGTAGTTTTATCCAGTAGTGAAAGAACAGTCTTGTCTTCATACAGTATTTGTCTCCTCCAAACAATTCCAGTCTTTTTAAAATAGAATGGTTTTTAGGAAAAGGGCAGTGCCTTGGCTGTACCTAGGTGTTCCTACAGCACTGCTTGCCTGGGCAACACCAGGAAATCTAGATCTGAATGTAAGTGATGTTGTTAATTGTAAGAATAATGTGGTTATAAAGATGCACAGATCTTTCTAATATAATTTACCACACTTGTGAATGTTAATGTACTGTTTTGTAAACAGTTTTTCCTTCTAAAATACTAAGAAACAAAAACCTAAATATAAGACTCTGAGTGGGAATGTTTGTATTTTCACAGTTAAATCAGTAAATATATGGGTGTAAGAAAGCTGTTTAGATTTCTGTTTGTTCTCACGTTTGTCTGTTGTTCTTTTTCAGGAAGGGTGTAGGTACAATGTCATGCATGTAGCTGCCAAGGAGAACCAACCTGGTATCTGCCAGTTATTACTGGACACTTTGGAAAATCCTGAATTTATGCGGCTTATGTACCCGGATGATAATGATGTGATGTTGAAGAATCGTATCCAATACATTGTTGACCTTTACCTTAACACACCAGATAAAGCTGTAAGATTTTAATGTTTCTTGGCTGGGGTTAAACCACAACAGTTTGGTAGTTTCTTATTATTCTGGAAAGAACTGGAAGGTGGTAAGGATATGTAAGGAAGAAGGAAAGAGAATAGAGCTATTAGTGGATTTTGTGGGATTTAATAATCACTGTTCTACAGTACGGTGGGAAAAGATCTATTCAGAGCCCTGATAAGTAGTCATGACTTTTATTTACTTTTCCCAGTCTCAAAATAAAAGTCAGTGGGTTGACTTTATCACGTTTCCAAATGACAGAATCACAATGCCGCTTATTTTTCCCTTTTTCTCTCTTCAGGGATTTGATACTCCTTTGCATTTTGCCTGCAAGTTTGGGAATTTGGAAGTTGTTAATGTGCTTACCTCACACCCAGCTATTGTAAAAAATCCAAGAAACAAATATGATCAAACTCCAGCAGAAGTAAGTCTCTCCATGTCCACAACTAAACCAAAAGTATTTTGCCTAATCAGTATTTTTCAAATTCTAACAGTTACTAACCACTGCAGGTAGAAAGCTTGCAGTAAAGTACTAGTGTCATGATTAGAGTGTAAGTCTTGGATAACAGGAAAAATATTTTATGTTGATTGTACCTAGGAAAATGTTCTAGATTTGATGATTCACTGCCTTTTCTTTAAGAGTATTTTCTATATATCTCTATAGAGAATATGTCTATATATCTGTACAGCATTTTATGGCTGTGGGTGTGTTTTAGTGATTTGTTCTGCTATGAAGTAAAAGTACTGGATTGATGTGTAGAAGCCAATAATGTGACTGTTCAGTTGATTTCAGATTGATGTCTCATGCTCCACTAACAAAAACCTACAATTATATTAACAGGTAGTTTGTGAAAGAAGCAAAAATAAATCTGCTGAATTGAAAGAAAAACTCAGAGAGTACTTGAAAGGTCTGTATTCGGAGCCTTATACTATATGAGACCTGTATTTTGGCTCTTTGCTGTCTTCTCTTCTGTTTGCTTTCTGGAGCATTCCTGTTGGTACTGTCCAGTGCTGTAAAAACCAGAGACTCTCAAACTGGCAAGGAATAGAGAACTATTTGTCTTTTCAATTGCATGGTCAGAACTCCTAGTGATTGGATCACAAGGTTGTTCTCACAGCCCTGTAGCAAGGGCATGGCCCTTACTTCATCCCGTGAACCTGAAGCAGAAAGTTTAATCTAAAGATCTTTACAGAGGTTTATTTGTCATGCTGGGCAGTCGTGTAAGTTCTTTGACATAGAACTTTTCACTGTTTTGTCGCATGTGGGTTTAGGCACTTGGAAAAGGTTTTGGCTTTTGCTGGAGATCCTTAGGGAGGGGATACATGTATTCATGCAGGTATTTTTGTATCTGAGAAAGAAGGGAGCCTGTCCTAAAATACCATCTGTAAGCAAGCAATAATATTGGAACAGTGAGTTTGAATTAGAAATACTTTACTAGTGAAATAAAGTCAGATGGTGAAGATTATGGGTGTGTTGGTATTCTAGGAAGAGCAGCAGGCAAATGAAACATAAACCTCTTAAGAAAGCTTTGTGTTATTTATTTCAGGTCGATACTATGTACCACTCTTGAGAGCAGAAGACAATTCCTCAGCTCCTGTTATTGGTGCCCCATGGTCACCAGATCAGACAGATGATAACCCCCAAAAGACTTTATCTCAATACACTGGCAGCCCAAAAGATCCAGTGTTGTCCATAAGAGCTTTTGCTGGCCCCATGAGCCCCTCAAAGGTAAGGAGAGAAGTTCATAAGACCCCCATGCCTTTTTTTTTGCCTTTTATTTAAATAAAGAACCATTAGAAGATTCACTCACAGTACATCGTGTGACGTAGCTTGTTCCTGTTACATATTGTACCTCTCTTTCTTGAAGAGATGGATCTTCCTCCATAGAGAAGTAGCACAGAAACTTGTCAATATTTTTTATTGCTGAAAACAGAGAAATGTGTAATATAAATAAGAAGAGTGGAAGCTCAGTCAAAAGAAAGTTCTTTATCTTATTGGAAACTACTCAGAGGGTGCTCTTTGACAAACCTTTCATTGTCTTACAGATAATTGCTCTAACTTCCTGATCTGAAACAAAGCTTTTCAAAATCGCTACAAATTGCTTTAAAAAATTCTTAGCTGAATCCTCATTTCTGGAAACTGACACTGCATGTTAGAAGCAGTTTATCACCTCTGCTTTTTAAATTAATATCCATATATTTTCCTAAATGGAAAAACTCACCACCACGTAGTAGGTGTTGGGATAGTTTTGGAAAAGTGTTGATTGTAAAGTAGAGTAATGGAGTCTTTAGTTTTCAGGAGGAATACTTAGATACTAGTTAAATATCTTAAACATTTACAGGCATTTCTGTGACTCATTTGTTTAATATGAACACACGGTAAGTCTGATAGCTTTACAAATAGTGGATAAGTGCTGTTGAGGACTGTTTGTCCTCTAATGCTTGAGTTCTTCCAGGACTGAGTTTTACCAGAATGCTTAATGATTGTCTTCTATATATGCTGGTTGGTCAATTTTGTGTTCACCTGACAGAAATGTAAATATATTTTATACTGTAAACAATGCATTATTTTGTTTGCTGACAGATACATTTAATGTCTGAATGTAATTCTTAGTTATTGTTCCAGTTTTGGTCATCTAAAAGCATAAAGTTTGGGATTTTACAAAGTCCATTAGTTTATTCCCTTTAACAGTTAAAGTACAAACTTCAGAATATGCAGCAAGAATTAATATATTCTAGTAGTCTAGCAAGTCTGTGGAATTGAATATATACATATCTTTACATCCTGAAAACCAGTGACCAGGAGAGCACTTGCCATGAAATAAAACTAAAATGACATGGCAAATTTTAAGACTTAGCTAGCTGTTTCCTGCTGCACACAAACTAAAACCAAGCAGACTTAGTACCTATACAGTTTGCTTTAAGGTGGTTGTACATTATGGTCCTTACTCTTTTCTTAAGCAGTAATGAGACCAAAGTAACCAGTAATACTGGGGGGGAGTAGCTTAAGATGCAGTCTGAGATTCTTCACAGCTAGAGTTTAGCACTACTTGTGGCAGAACTTGAGTTGTTCACCAAACAAACACCAAACAAAACAAAACACCAAAATGCCCTTTAGACCTCTAGGTGACATTCAGGCAGCCCAGAGTTAGCTTCGTGTTATGGGGGTAGGTTACTTTAATTATTTCTGCTCTTTTCAAGGCTGAAGAATTTCGCAGGCTTTGGAAGACTCCACCTCGAGAGAGAGCTGGCTTCTTCCACAATGTCAGGAAGTCTGATCTGGAGAGAGGGGTTGAAAGAGTTGGAAGGTATCTAAGAGTGTCAGTATAAAAAATTACCAATAGGCAGAACAATCAAGAGCAAGACTTGTGCTGAGAGTAATTATTACTTCTTGATCAGTACCTTAGCACAAAAGTTGCTGGCAGAAATATTTTATGGAATATATTGTAGTTGGATTCTTACTGTATTTTTGTTTAAACCAAATAGCTACAAATGTGAGACCAAGCTTTCTTAGCTTTGGGGAGAAAGCTGTTTAACTGTTACTGATGGTATGGATAGAACACTTTTCTCAAAGATTTACTTGCCTCATTTGTCAGATCTAAAATGATGCATAGGCTACTTCTGTAAAATTAGAAGGATTGTTAAAAAGGAGAAGGAAAAGATCCTAGTATAAATGTGCTGCTCTACAGAAGCTGTATGGTGTGGGATGTGTCCTTGCTGTTAAAATACCTTCTGCCAGCAATATATGGAACAAACACACTTGGTTCAAAGCTGATTTGGTTTATTTCTTGAAAATAACCCCTCACTTCCTCCTGCCTTCTCCCATTTCCAAAGAGCAAAAGCTATTGAATGGATCATTCCAATTATGCCTGCACCAGTGGGGATTCATCCCTATCTGGTGCCTAGTTACAGTCAGCTTGAAAATAGCAATACTGTAAGAATAGTAAATTAAATTTGAAAACCATTCTAGAAGAAAGGAGATGCTGCTGTATGAACTGAGAGGGGTGTTGGCTTTGCAGACTGTTGGGTGTTGTGGAATTGTGTTGCCTGGTTGCACGTTTGTGAACTCCTATTAATAGCTGATAAAATGTCTTCAGAAAAATTATTGTCAAACTAGTATTTATGTCTTCACAAATGATTCGTTTTATTTTATTTATTGCAGGGAGTTAGCTCATGAACTGGGGTTCCCGTGGGTTGAATACTGGGAATTTCTGGGCTGTTTTGTTGATCTGTCTTCCCAGGAGGGGCTGCGAAAATTAGAAGAGTACCTGAGTCATCAGGAAATGAGCAAAAAGGCTCAGCAAGAAACAGGGGAAAATGAAACCTGCAATAGATACAAAACTCCACATCCTTCTGGTAAGAAAAGGGCAAATGCTGCAAACAACAGGTTGTACCTGGGGAGAAGAGGGAGAGAAAAAGCTTGGTGCCCAAGGGAAGTCATACTCACCTGTTGTGGTTGCTATTATTAATCTCTTATCCAAACAGTCTGATTGTAGCAATTGAAAAAGCAGCTGACAGCACTGTGAGTGTAGGAGAGTTAGAACAGACCTCATTAGATGTTGTCTTTCGTATGAAGTATTTAATTTTAGTCCCCAAAATAAGTTCATTGTCTATCTGCAGTAATGTATTTACTCAGAGCATCTGGGAATTTGTCTTAAGAGTGTAGAATTTTGTAGTCCACAGATACAGAATAGATAAATTTGTAAAATAAAGAATAATTCTTTACAGTTGAGGGTGAAAGACACACTGAACAAAACCCAGGAAAGCTTTTATACCTTCCTTAGACCAACTTGATGTGTATTTATGGAAGGCACACACTAGTCCCAAATCTTTGTGCTCCTTCCTCCCTTCTCTCCTGTGCAATTGTAGATCTGAAGGGGCTGTGGTTCTGGGATAACCCTGGGCTGACCTTGGAGGGTAGTCATTGGACTAGTCGTAAGCCTTTGTACTTTGAAAGAGATGAAAACTGAAAGTGTTCTGTATTAGTAATGTTTTTCTACCCTGTTCTGCCATGTTCTGACTTTATCCTTTGTTGCTGGTTAATGGTTGAAATGAGGAGTGTAGGAAATAACAGTTCTCAAAGGATTTGGACATAAAAGGTTATTTGCAAAAAAGATACAGCCATAATGTAATTTTGCACATGTAGCTTTAGTTAGGTTAGTTCCTGCTGTTGCATAAATAAAATTAGGGCTTTAATAAACAGAGCAAGGCATAAGGGTTGTGTATTTGTTCCTAGTTTACTTGATGTGCATTCTGTTGAAAGTCTTTTAATGTGTTGCTCTTATTAAAATTGTTTACAGGCAAGAGTAAAAAGTCCTGCAATTCGATTTCTGTTGGAGCATTTTTGGATGAGGATGATGATGACATGAGCTTAGAGGAAATTAAAAACAGACAAAATGCAGCACGGAATATCAGCCCACCAATTGTGTCCAAAGAGCCCAACATTGATGCCATTGGAGATGCTGAGTGTGATATCCTGTCAATGGAGTGCACAGTAAACAGGATAGAAGCATCAGGTCACCCCAGGCACTGTGAAAAGGCAGGTTCTTCCAGCAAAAATGGATTTTGTAACTCTGTGTCTGGTGAGAGGATCCTGAGGGACAGAAAGCATTTGCATGAGGGAGGAGTGTCGCCTGTTTGCAATTTGATGTCAGAATTTGAAAGCCTGTCTTTCCAAGAACAAGGGGTTGCAGGGGGATCAAGTAAAATCACTGAAAAAACTGACAATGAGAGGATTCTGGCTGAAGGAACAAGTCAGGTGAGAATATCCAAGGACCATCTGGATAAGACCTGCTATGCAGTTTCACCAGCAAGTTGTTCTGAGCCAAGTGTTACGGGTAAACCTGGAGAGACCAAGTTAAGGACAGAACACAAAATAACAAGAAAAAAGGAAAGACTATCCATGGAACCTGGAATTCAGACCAAGGAGGCACAACAACATCAAGATCTGTCTTCACAGAAATTTCATCTGAAGGCTTCACCCACAAATGGCAGTTCTATGAAGTTATTCCTGCTTGGGTAAGAATTATCTTTTATAACACTTATTTGTCCTTCGGTTTCTGAACGCAAAGCAAGGGGCTTTTTGTGGTATCACTGACAGCCAAGTGGAGATGGTTTGATACTGAGCAACACTTGCTGCAGTCAGCCTTGAAGTGCTTCAGTGCTTGTACAGAAGTCATGCAGTGCTCTTGCAGCTAATTACCTGAGTACTGGGTCTAAAACAGGAGAAAAGTCTTGTTGCATGTGACTCCCAGTTAATTTTGTTCTTGACTTGTTCATCTGATAGGCTTGAGCCTGTCATGCTGAGCCTCATCTTCATGCTGAGCCTCACTTAGATGAACTGGTTACTACACTCTTGGCATCCCCTTTGTTTAAACTTTCAGAACTTTTATTTTATGAGACTACTGTGTAATAATGCAGTCATTTATGTGTGAGCCTGCTGGAAAAAGTTCACTGAGAAGCTGTGTTTACAGAGGAAAGGGGCGATTTGTTAGACATCAAAAATAAATGTGTTGCGATGGGGATGTTTTATTGCCTGAACAAACACATAGTTCTCCCTTCATCTAGTTCTGTTTCTATTCCAGGGAGCAGCCCTCAAAGCTGGACAGTGATGTATTAGCAGCTATAGAGGCAGCAGAGATTGATCCACAGAAACACCCCCTCATTTCCAGATGGAAACATGCAGTGCAGTCCTACTCTTCAGCTGACAGGCAAAGGTACTTCCACAAATTCAATCAAACGAGGTGAAATAAAACTTCCAGTGGGTCAGCTGCACAACAGCCTGAATAGCTAGAATTTCAGGCCTCACAAAAGCCTTGTTTTAAATGTGCAGCTGTATTAAGTGTGTGTTTCTGAAAATAATAACCCAGCCTTTTTGGCTGCTGTCTGTTAATAAGGAAGGCTAACTGGTGCTGCAGTCAAATTCCTTGTGTTACACTGGATGCCAAATAACTTCAGCATATCTATATGGACAGATCAGAAAGAAAATGAAGATCTCGCGAGTGAAAGTGTTTTCCAGTTGGCAAATGGCTCAGTTTGCTGATTCACTGCCTAGTACTTGGATGCTTCATTGGTCTTAGTGGTAGCTGTGATGCCTGTTGGTATTTCACCCTGGTGTGGATGCAGTGCAGTGATGTCGTGTTGCTTTGAGGTCTAGCAGAGTGACCTTAAAGTGAATTTAACATTTTTGTGGTTAATTTTTTGAAAGAAATAGGCTAATTGTCAGGCTTTTTTCATTCTTACTCCACTGTCTTAAAGGTCAGTGTTCTGAAGTGCTGTAATTCAGCACAAGGTTTTTAGGTGTAATTACTCTTCTATCACACAAGCAAAAACGATTACTGTAATTATTTGACAGGCCAAGGCTTGCTCTGTCAGCCTCCTTCATTTTGCAGTGCTGCCTCTGCCGAGAGAAAGGATAAACCAGCTGACTTGGTGTTTAGGTATGTAGGATTTTGACTGCAAAAATCACACCTAATGATACAGATACTAAAGGTTTTAGACAAGCTGTGTGCATGCACGTCTTCCATAGTTATGGGTGGTGGTGATTTTTTTAATTTAGTTTTAAAAACCTTGTGAAATATCACATCTTTTCTGTTGTGACTCATCTTACGAAATTGTCTCACATGTAAAAGAAAGAGCAGGAACGATTCACAGAGGCTAGAATCAACCTTTGGCCATTCTGCCTTGCTTAAGATAAAAAGGAAAGGTTTTTACAGAACAGGGTTTTTAATTTAACAAAGGAAATATTTTGCTCTGCTTTCAAAGAAATTTTAGATCTTAGTTCTTATTGATTTAAGTACAAAATCTTGACGGTTTACTATGTAGAAAAATGATGTTATTCTGTGGCATCCTGAACACAACGATTGGTTTTCCAAAGGAGGGAAATCCAGCTCAGCCACAGCAGCAGCTGCAGCACTAACCAGGCTAGGTCAGCTTTGATCTGGTGCCCTTTTTCACAGGGGATATTGGACTTGTGTTATCCAGGTCCTTCAGGAGCACCTGCTTCTTTTCCTAGTGGCCATTTTGGAGCAAATGCCATGTTACTGGTGAGGCATCGTGCCTCCACACATACACTGGGCTCTTGATGTTTCTTCTAAGACCTCTCCCCTGTTAGGGTTCTCTGCCAGTGCACTGCTCTAAGCTCTCCAGGTGTTACTAAGCAGACGGCAGCTTTCTTAACAAAATTACTTTTTGTTTCTTTCAGTTGGCCAAGTCCAGCACTGAAGGCAAGATTCAAGTCCCAAACCACTGCCACTGGCCTTCCAAATGCTTCAGCCTATTCTCATTCAGAAAGAAATAGTCCTGTACCAGGAAGTCCAGGAAAATACAGCAATGCTGCCTCCTTCTCTGCAGACCCTGGGAGTCCTGGGCGCTACAGCCCAGCTTATGTCAACCACGCCCTGTTAAAGCTGCGTTACTTTTCAGAGTCTCCTGCCCAATAAGATATGATTAATCTTCCCGGGTCTTCAATTATATTGGTTGGAGTGGAGGAATAACCAACAATGTTACTGAAGTGACATGAGGTTTGTACTTGGCTATTTATTTTTCCTCAATGGAGGACAACTGTATGTTAAAAAAAAGAATATATGTCTTAATGCCATATATGAGATAGATGACTGGTGATGTGCAAGAAGTTAGTGGCAGTCAGTGCAGTTGTCTAGTAGCTTGAATTTAACCCTTGTTGCCAGTAAAGCAGTGAGCTGAACCTTTACTTAGAAACTGAGGTATTTCACTGTCACCACTTGTCATCACTGCAATGAAGCTGTTAGCCCTCAACTGCAGTTCTTTTGCTGGGGTAGTCTAGAGGAAGCACATCCTCAGTAAGCAGGAATCTTAGAGGAAACAGAATGCACAGACACACACACACATTTGTACCTGTGTGGATGTATGCACTGTTACACGGAAATCCTTCAGTCTTTGCTTCTTCTGAGGCTGTTAAAAACCCTGTGACATACTGAGTGTTTTAGTAAAGGGGCACTATAGAAGTTACTGGTATTCTTGTAAATGTTAGTTTGAAGATTTAAAAAAGAAATAATTGAAAATTAGCTGTTTATTCCCCACAGAAGCTTTTAACCTGAGCAGACTTTAATAGTTATGACACAAAAGCACATCAGCAATAATTTCAGTAAATTTACCAGCAAAATACCTTAATGGTTTAGTTTGTAATAGAGTGGTAGCCAGTGACCTGTGATGTGGCTCCTTATTTCCCAACTGTAGAGACAGGATTAAGGACTAAAAATATTTTTATTGAAATCTAAGCTTTTACTATGTCTTTAGTTTTGCTGTAGTAATGAGTTTCTGTTACAGCAATCAGTAACTTCACTTTATCCTCTGCAAGAATGATTTGTTTCGACAGGAGGCTGCCAAGGCTGAGGAATGCTTTTCAAAACCCAAGACAGGTTTCCATATTGAGCTTAATAATGGCTGTCATGGTGCTTGCAGGAAGGGTTCCAGAAACAGAGCCCTGGTGTGAACAGCTCTCTAGGTAAAAAAAAAAAAAAAAAAGCCTGCCTATCATTGCAGTGTGAATCTGATCAGAAAAGTAAAAATCTGGGTAAGGTTGGTGGAAAGGGATGGGTCTGGTTCACTGGTTCCACACGGCAAGGGGGAGCCCATGGATCCACCACCTTGGGCACCTACCAGCCAAGCACAGGGCTGGAGACCCCCCCGTGGGCAGGATCAGGCCCTGTGGGCACAGCGGGTCCATCTCCCAGGGCTGGAGCCCACAGCCAGGCAGGATGGGGGCGGCCCCGCGCTGCAGTGACTGCACCAGCCAGCAGGAGGCTCCTGTGGGACAGACCTTCCCCCCCCCCCAAACCAAGCACTTAATGCTTTTGCAAGCTTGATAGTGCCTTTTGTAATATATTTTTTTAGTTAGACTAATTTAGAAGTTATACAACAAAAAAAGTGGCATCCACTTAGTATGGACACACAGAGCTTTTTTTTCTGGGCTTTGTGAAGGTGTTTGATGTCTCTCCACATGTGAGGATCTAATGCAGTAGCTCTGTTCCCTGCTGGGGGGAACTTTCCTATTTTAAAAATTATTTTTTAAAAAAACAGCCATGTTTTTCCCTTAATTTAGGCTGTGAATTTTATTTAACAGACATTTATAAAAGAAAAAACACCAACAAAAAGCCCACACCCATCACCTGCTGCTTTACCAGGAATATGAACTGACTTTCTCATAAGATCTTATTTCCTTTTTCAGTCTGGTTTTTGGATGCCACGTTCTCTGCTGTTGCAGCCTTTTTTTAGAGCCCAAATTCCTACAGTTTTACTTAGGAGTTTGGGGTTTTTATCGTTGTTTGATTTTAGATTTTGTTGTTTTGTGTTTTTTAAAATAATTTAATATAAATTATGCCTTTGTCATTCTGGAGAAATTACTCAGGTGATGAGTAATTGCCCAATACCATGTTGAAGCCAAACTCACGTGAGTCGCTGCCTGTGCAGCTGCTGTTCTCCATCCTCATCCCTCTTGAGCTGTCACCCAGTGATATTTCTCTTTTGATAGGTTTGTTACAGAGCCAGGAGACTTAACACTTTTGTCCTTTTTACCTTTATTATGCTTTGCTTTCTTTTTTAAAATATGTAAATGTATACTACTGGTATGTACATGTAGACAGACACCAACACAGCCTTGCCTTTCACTTCGTAATTCTGTTTTGCTTCCATCAAGAGTGTTTGTTTCACCTGTGCTATGCACTGTGCATTAGCCAGTTGTGCTGCAACTCAGTTCCTTTTTCTAACAATATATTTACTTCAGCTATTTAAAAAAAACAAGTAGCAATCTTATGTAGCAATTTGATGATTCAAAATTGTCAAGAAAGCTCTTCTGCACTGAGCCTGTGGAGACACTGTAACTAAGATGGCTGTTGCTTGAACTGTGTGTCCTTGGTCAAAAGTTCACTTTTCAAGGTGCAAAAGATTAGTTGTGGGTTTTAGTTTTGTTTTTTTTTGTTGTGTTGGTTTTTTTTTTAAGTAGCCAACTGTCATGTTAATACACAGTTCCCTCACTTTCTATTAAAAAATAAATGAGTAGCTGGATGTGTCAGACTGTGTTTAGTTCGCTGGGCCTGGTTGGCAGGTCCTGCAGCTCTGCCTGGGGTGCTGGGGCAGGCACTGCTGCAGCCCTTCCACTGAAGAGACAGGAACAACAGACAGACCAGTTATTTTATTCAAAACTTTAAAAAAGTTAATAGACAAAACCCAGTAAGTTGTTATTCTCATTGCATCAATGAGAGATACATTGTGCTGGTTTCCTCTTGCCCCCACAACTTATACTACACAATGATCATGTTTTCTTCCCCCTCCTAACCCCCATTTCCTTTGAAATCATCCTGACCCAACAGTCCTGTATCAAACAAGCCCTTTGTCTCACTGTGATGTGTGCTGTGCCAGCATCATGTTTCATACAGCTCTGGCAGGAGGAATTTGGGGTCTCACCAATGTTCTTGGCAATAAGAGAACCTGTCAAAGAGGTCACTGGTGTTTGCTGTCCTATAGATGTGCTGTGTTACCAAGGCAGACTCTGCAGATGGTGACATTTCTTACCATTCCAGGTTTAACAAGAGCTAAGTTACTACACGAGTCCAGGTGTCCAGCACACATCCTTCAAATGAAACACTTCTAAGACCTTACCTCAATGTTCAACCTGGTTCTCTGCCACCCATTTTTTTTCACCACAGCAAGTCCAGCAGTGTCAGAGCTGTACAGAGGAGCCACTTACTTCAAACATTTTGGTCTGCCATCAGTACTGCACCCTTGGCCCAGAAAAGCCATCCCACAGGTCACCTGTTCACCCTTCAGGCAACAGCAGTTTCAAGCAGCAGTTTGCTCTGACACTGCAGAACCTCTGACCTGAAGTACCCTGACCTTGAGCTGGGCCGTGTCAGTTCTCTAATCTGAAAAGTAAGATACCATCCTGCACAAATCAATGGGAGAGCAGAAACAAGAGTCTGCTCCTCAGAAGTTTAAGAGTCAGTAACTGGATGCACTCACCAAACTGCTGCTTTCCTGTCCGTCTTACTGCTGCAAACTCATCCCTGCATCTTTCTACAGCCCAAGCTTCAGTTAAAGGCTTTACGAGACTGAAAAACGCTTTTCAGAATAGCTTAAAAGGATTTCCTGAGGATGAAAGAATATTTAACAGAAGCAGCAGTTAATTCTAGCACCACAGCTCAGAGGCAAGTGGGTTTTCACCCTCTTTGCTTTATGCTTATAAACCCTAGGCACAGTTTACATGAGCTTTTTGGGGGCAGAGGGGAACAAAAGCACAACATAAATAAATCCTCAACAGCTTAAAAAAAAACAACACCTGAACACTTATTCCTTGGACCTTTGAACAGCAGAACACCCTCTTTGTCACTTCTTCTGCAAGAGCTGAAACAAGTTGCCTCATCTTCGGTTTCAGCAGCAGTGTGATACAAGGCTGTTCCTTCCAGTTCCCACACCCAGAGCTTTCCTGCACAAGAAAAATCTCCACAGAAGCAAGCTTTGGTTTAGAAATTCACGGAGGCAAGGCAGGAGGGAAATTCAGTGCTCTTGCAGCTGCTGAGCACACAGACATTCAATCTCTTTGTACTCCACAGCTCAGCTTGGAGTTTTGGGGAATACTTGAGGACGGGACAGCTTCAGGCTTACAAAGAGTTCTTTCCTGGACTGAAAGGCAGACATGAGCATGTATGAAGGAGGCAAGGGGCTAAAGGACATTTTTAAGACAGCATCACACCCCAACATAACAAAGAAAAACTTAGTGGTACTGTAGCCAAATGTGTGAAGACTCCAGAGGCAGCTCCTGCCCAGCCAACAGTTCTGCTCATTCAGGTGCGCGTGATTTTCTCGGGAGGCATGAACCCCGTGTCCCCCAGCGTCCGAAGGGCCACTCGTCCGTTGGGCCGGATCACCAGGTGGGTGATGCTGCCATTGTTGAGAGACATTCGCAGCCAGCCTTCTGGGGGGAACTGCAGAGCTCTGGGAGGGGAGAGAAAGGAGAAGAAACAAAGGGTATGCGTTCATTAAAGAATGCTCACATCACCTCCTGGTCTAAGGAAAAAAAACATACTGGTTAGTCGCTGTGCAGCTCACATGTAGCTGCTCCCACACTCAGCCTTGGGAAAAAATACTTTTCCTGTGTAATTGATGGGGAAAACACAGCCCTGGTAATTGGCTCTAAGCCAACAATGCAGTTGCATAAGCAGCATCCAGCAGATGGGCATGATTGATTATTGCAGGCTGGATTAATTCCAGCCACTGGAAGGTGGGAGCTCCACCACAGTCAGGCTGCTGGGAGGAGACAGCTCAGCACCCAGTGGCCTCCACAGGCCTCAGGGGCAAACAGCACAGTTCTGGGCAGCATTTTAGCCTTAGGATGAGTCAGTATGTAAAAGCAGCAGGGGCAGTGAGACAGGAATCATTCTAAGTGCCTCTATGTGCCCATGGAAGAAATTCAGCAGAACTACTTCCCATCAGCCACACTGTTCCCCAGAAGTGTCAAGAAAATACCTTGTACTAGGAACAGTACCACAGCTCATCTCCAGTTATTCTAACATTCCTAACTGAATAGCCTCAGGACTTCAACCAATTGTAGTAAACAGTGGGGAAAAAACACAAAGTTGTCCCAAACATCTTTTGTCTCAGATACTGAGGAAAAACTTGAGTTTGACTCTTAGAAAGTCTTTTAGAAAGGCTAAGAAATTAACAGCTACAGTCAGGCTAGATTCAAAGGGAAAGCCACATGGATTGTGTTCAATTGTGGTGTCAGATAGCCTGGAATGGATGGCACAGAGAGAATTTAAAAAGAAGAGGGAGGAAACAGCAAAAAGTATATGGCTATTTAAGAAAAAGCCCAGAAAGCAGCAAGATGATCTCTTTAGGCATAGGAAAGAGTTACTCCATTTACTGATCAATAATGTTAAGTATAGCAATTCTCAAGAGCTCTAAAGCAGCCCACAAAGCAGAATGGCCAGCAATCAACTACCTCAGCTAAATAAAGCTAACTGAAATTGCTGCAGGTATTGATCAGATTAAAGTTTAATCACACCTGTCCTGCTTAAGACAAATTATCTTACAGACAATGCTTTGTTGATAGGGAAGAAGAACAAAACTGGATACAGAGACAAATATCCAGAACTGTTTCCTCCTTCATGAACAACCTTGATGACAGCAGAAAGATCCACTCTCCTCTCTAACCCAATACTAGATGTTACTGCAAGAACACATTAATACAACTTCAACATAACACAAAACCTTCCATTAGTAAAGGATTCCCAAAACTAAACCAATCCTTAATTATGTAAGATCAAAGTCCCTTCACCTCAAAAAGACGCATCCAGTCAGGCACTCTTTGTTGCCTTTTCCAACAGCCCCCACAGGCATTGCCCTCAGGTTTATGGGCAGCAGAGGCACATGGCATCAAACAGACTGTTCAGGTGTACAAAAATGTTTCAAGTCTCACCAATTTAACCATTTTCACTTTAGAATTAGAATGGAAGTGTTACCATTTTCCAATTTATCCTCTATCTGCAAATTAATCCTGTGATGAAGCTGCAGAAGCAGCTGCTCCCAGTACAGGCACTGCTTCCCAACCACTTCAAACAAGCCAAACCAACACCTCTAGCGCGGTGGTGCCACACACCAACAACACAGGAGAACTGTGACCTGTTGCAGAGCAGGGCTGGCCGGGCAGCCCCACACTCACCTGCACACGATGTAGCGGATGACGTTGGCGTGGCAGACGAAGATCTCATAGCTGTCCTCCTCCTGCTTGGCATCAGCTCTGTGGATGAAGTTTCGAAAAGCAGCCTCGATCCGAGCTCCATCTTCATAGTACTGCTGAGGGCACAGAGGTCAGTGTGACACAGGGCTCAAAGCAGCACCTCCTCAGCAGGAGTTCCTTCCAGGGATGCACACCTGAGGCTGAACTAATACTTAAGGGCTGTAAGTGATTTTAACTGCTCTGTGCACTTACTAGGCAGGAGGAAAGCAAGCAGTTATCTAAGGTCAATGATGAAAAGCCTCAGCTCAGACATTGCAATTTACCACTACAGCCAATACAATGTATATTAAAAACCCAGAAGAAATACAGAAAAAAAAACCCCAAATTTAAGAAAAAAGTTACCACAGCTTCTGGTTTCCAGTGAGAGACTGGAGGGTCTGGTTCTATAGGTGCTCCCTCTCTCAGCAGATCAGTACTGATTTTTTTGACTCCTGAAATATTAAATACACATGCAGAAAGAACTCGTTACTTCACGTGCCACCACACACAGGCCCACAACTCTACAATCAACACATTTTCATAAGCTTTCTTCCAAGGAAGTCCTCCTCTCCATCCCAAAGACTGTTTCAGTCCTCACCCTTCCTATCAGGGTGTGTGGATCTCTCCAACACAACTGTTCTGTCATCAGCAAGATGCAGTTTATTCCAACTGAGAACAGCCAGACCTGCCTGGCACAGCAAGCTGATACCTCTCAGTCTGATGCACTTTGAAGTAACGCATTGTAAAGGATGTCTGTCAGTTAATGCTTACTGCTAGTTAATGCTAATTAACGTTAATGTTACTCTTGATATTTAATATTTATTAAATATCTCTGAGGAAGGACAAGTGGTTTAGACCAGGTTTTTTGTTTTGGGCTTGTGTGTGTTTGTGTTCTGGGTTTTTTTTAAGCAGTAAATTTAAGAAAGCAAACACAGGTTAAGAGAACTCACTTTCAGTTAGTAACACCTGAATACCTGCTAAAATATCAGACAGAATTATCTACAGTCAAGTATCTTTGGTTTAGATTCTGGTATGCCTGAACGGCAGGGAAAAAACCCCACAAACAAACTAAAGCTAAACAAAAAATTCAAAACAAAATCCAAAAAACAAACCCCAACAAACCCTCTATAAAGAAAGCAGCCACCCACCCACATTAATTAACCCTTACACCTTTGTGCCTGTGCCACATCTTGCCCTGCACACGGGGCAGCAGAGCACACAAGAAGGGCCTGTTAACTAACCCAGGAAGCACCACTACAAGAACTGGAGTTCAGGATCCTCTTCTCTCCTAAACTACTGCCCCCTGAGGCTGAGCCCTGAGCCCATCCTGATGACCTGTGAGTCTTTGCTTTATGAAACACACAAGTGAGGAGGAATCAGCAGAGATCTCCACAGCAGCTACTCACTCAGAGGGGCAGATCCCTCCTGTATTTTTAAAGATGAACTGGAAACAAGGAGAATTAGGATAGTTATGTTTCTTTATAAATACAGACAAGTTCACACAGGGCTAGAAGTTTCTCAACCTAAACTCAAAGGCAAGCTTAGAATTATACTGGAAGCAGCTTTCATTATCAGAAGACAGCGAAAAATTAAGGAAAGTCACTTATCTGGGAGATGTTTGCTTATTATTTCAGTTGTTTCAGTTGCTCTAGTCATGGAGGAGTAGATAATCTGATCAAACTTCAATCCCAAACTTGCCAGCCTGTGTCCAGTCAGTTCAGCCTGCTCTCGACCTTAAAAATGACATTCATTATATAAATCGGTGATACTCACACAAGTGTTTCACATGAACTTGAACTGGACACATGAAAACACTTGTCCAGTAGACATAAAAGGTCTCCATCAATGTCAGGTGTTTTTTTTCCTCTTAAAAAGTAACTGGAAAACATTTTTACCAGAGTCATTACTTATTCAGATCAAGCTTTGAGTTTTATTTCCATTTGCAGGAAAAGTTAATGGGTTTGTTCTTTTTTTTTTTCAACTAAAAAACCCCCATATATATTTATTTAAACTTTTGAGAGCCTTTCACTAAATTATTCAACATCCCTGTTAGCCACATCCCAAGGGAGCCACTTCCAATAAAAGATACTGCTGACCCAAGCCATCTGCCATGTCTGTTTGGTGAGCGCAGAGAGGAGACTGTGCCAAACAGATCCACTCTGACCTGACAGGGCATTTCCCATAATTTTTTCCATCATCTGGGAACAGTAAATAACCACAGCATTTGGATATCCTAGGGAAGTCTTCACTCCATCTTTCAGGTAGGAAATTGAAAAGGCAACAGACAGTTTATGTTATTTACCTGAGGCACAGGGTGAGACAGGATTAAGATTATGCTCTGTTGCCACTTTAAGGTAGCACCTTAGTCCTGATATTAGCATTTCCCTCCCGTTTGCACACTGATGATTAAGACTTGGGGGGGAAAAACGTGTTTATACTAAACATTTGGCAGCAGATTTCCAAAACCTCAAGCAGCACTGCACACTAATAATTTTTTACTCCTCAAACCAGTGCTGGCATACATACAGTCAACAAAGTGTTCAGTGCCTGTAAAGTACACTGTTATAAAATAATACTAATTAACATTTGAGACTAGTCACAGGATTAGTGAATTTAAGATTAACACAGAGTCCTCATTTCATGGAACTGATGAGCAGTATTCCCAGAAAGAATGCTTAGTAGCAAAAGTGAAATATATTTAATTATGCACTCCAACTGAAAAGTCAGGGATTAGTTTCTATTTTTTTTTATCAACAAATAAAGTAACAGAAACAGAAACCACCTTTTAACAGAAATCTATCTCAAAGATAGTCATGGAGCTAAGTTTAAAAGCTTGAGCCCTGGAGTATGTCAGCTGGCATGAACATTTACTTAAGCAACCTTAAGATAATTGGAAATAGTCTTTGTGAAGTTTCTTTACAACTGTGTTTAACACTCTGTAAGGCATGTTTCAATATTGCATTTAGAGGATCAGAAATAGACATGACATCTTTCTGCTAAAAAAGATCCAGGAAGTGGATTAAGGTTTGGCACTGAGACCCAGAAGAGAGCTGAGTGACATGAAGACAGCAGCAGATCAACAACAACCTTCTCAAAATGCAAGCTGTGATGCTTCTAGAAGTACATACCCAGGGGAGTCAGAGTTCTGTCCTTATCAGACAGGCCATGCAAATTGTACTGGGAATGACGGATAAGGAATATGTGTCTGGTGGCCTTTGCTTTGCAGTGATTTAAGCGTGAGGCAAGTTCTTCTTCCCCAGTTTCTTCGTTTTTCTTTTTGAGGTTGATAAGAGCCAGTGGTTCACGTCTACACAAACACATCAAAACCACCATTTTTAGAGAGGGGAGACTAAAAGGCAGAAGAATTTTACAAATGGGCAGTCTCACCTTATTTCTAGATAGAGCTGAAATACTAAAATTGACTGTTTAGCTATTAATGTCACAATACTGATTCAAACCATTGTGTGAGAGCTATAAATAAAAGCCTGCATTAAAAAACCAAAGTCAAGGCCATAGGCTAAGAGGTGTAACTGACACACACATTTGCTGTTCAGCGACCGCGACCTCTCCTCACACAGCTGGCCTGGTTTCTCAGGATACCAGGCACAGGGGACTGTCCCCTCCCTCCCCCAGTGTCACAGACTGCCTGGACACCAACACTGCATTATCAGTATCAATCCTGTCCAAATCTTCCAGATTAGTCTCCTGGTGGCTGCTCTGGACTGATCCCAGCCTCATTAATACAAATCCTTTCGCTATCTCTCTCCACCTCAGAGGGTAAATCCTTTCCCTTGATCTCCTATCTAAAGAACAGTTAATTTATTTAATTCAGACCAGATCTCACTTCTTCCATTATTGTAATTAAACTTTATTAATAGATTTTTATTCAAGATTATAATTTCTGCTCTGTTTGAGACAAAGTAATTTGGTCATAGAAAATTGCTGTTATTTTTTCCCCCTTCCTCCACCTGTTTTCCCAGTTAACAGAAGTTTAACTGGAACAGCCTTCAGACAAAGTACTTTACATTCATGACAGTGTATCTAGTCTTATGCAAGAACTGAGCTCTGCAATTACTGTGCAAGTGGCACAGACCATTGCACCATCCTAGGTTTAGCATCATACCTGACCAATAAGAAGTCAGAAAACAAGATCTTTGCATTCTTCTGTTCCAAACTTGAAAAGCCACCAGTTTTTAAGAATACTGTCATACCTGGTTATCCGCTCATAAAGTGACTTTGTAAATCCTTCCCTGCCTGCCCCAAACAGAAGTGGCCAGATGCTTTGTGTATTTATAAGACTTATAAACATCCAAAAATAAAAATTAATACTTCAACCAGGCATAGCCAAAGCCAGACCACACCATCTGGCAGACACCAAGCAGCAAAAAAACAAAAACTGACCAATGAAAATGTGTTTACATAATATACCATTTGCACACTGTGATGAACGACAATATAATACACTACCCTTAGCTGCTATTAAGTGTTATCTAGCTATAGTTATTCAGGCAATTGTGACAGATGCATCAGTGGTAGAACAATTATTACTTCCTGAATTGGGTAAAAAACAACAAGAGCCTGAAAGCACCTTAGAATCCCTAAAGAAAATCCCTGAAAAAAACCCCATTTAGCAGAACCAGGAACACCAGGATCTTCAGTTAAACAAGCAGCTTTAGTACCTCCCTCAAACAGGGTGCATATAGCCCTACTTACATAAGCATTTGATGCCCCAGCATCTAAAAAATCAAAACAGGATCCATTATACAATAAAAATCTGTCAGTGCTTAAGTTTGGATTTACTGTGATTAAACTGGAGCCTGACATAAGTCTGCCCTGGGAGATAATTCTACCATGATCTAAACGATCTAATCCCAACACAAATATTTGTACATTCTAATTAAAGAATCAGGAAAGAAACGTAGTTAACTCTTGGGTGAGTATGTTTCAACACCGTGAAGACCACACTAAGCTCGGCTGAAAGCAAGATCAGCTTTCCCAGGATTTAAGAGCACCACCTCGCAGCCCATGGCCCAGCCCAGCACGCACAGACCTTCTGCATCCACAAGAGCGTGGTTGTTAAGACAAAAAAAACTTGACGTAGCCATAAACCAACACTGATACAGGTCAAGCACTGCGTTAAAAACCCTGACGCGTCTTCTACCTACGGCGTGTGACCCCATCCCACGGGATGGAAGCGCGACCAGAAACACGGGATGTGTTCGGGGAAAGGCTCGGAACCACCGCAGACCCCGGGAAGGAGCCTCTCCCGGCGCCCACGTGCCCCGGGATGTCAGGAATTGTCAACGACATTCAAGAGTTTCAACTATATTCTGCTTTGAGCCGTTTACCACCTAGAACGTCACCAGGACACGAGCCCTGCGGGCTCCCGGCTCCGTCCCCGGGGTCTGTCCCCGGGGCTCGGTGTGTGTCCCCCCGGGGCTCGGTGTGTGTCCCCCCGGGGCTCGGTGTGTGTCCCCGGGCTCGGTCCCCACGGCCCGGTCCGGGCATCCCCCGGGCTCC
>NW_009953217.1:4255119-4282544 GCF_000747805.2 Chaetura pelagica
TGTGCCGACGGGCCGGCCCGCGGGCCGGCAGCGCTGCTGCCTCCGCAGCCACCGCAGGATGACCAGGACACAGCACCTTTCCCTGAGCTGACACCCCACATTCAGGGCTAGTTTTCTGCCTCTTGAATTCAGCCGTTTGCTAATGGTGACAGAAATAACGTTTCAGCTGAGTCTCGGGATGCTGGCAGATTTTACAGATTCCGTTATTCATATAAATATTTGCCTATTTAATTATGCATTCTTAGCATTCCTGTCCACCTGCTCAAGCCTCCCCTTCCCACCCACATTCCCCACGCTACAAACTGCACCAGTCACATTGTTCCACTAACACGCCAGATGGGTTGTTCTCACCAGCCAGTTTTCAAACACCACGACTCACTCCAGAACAACTGAAAATCGAGTCTGTGGCCTCCCCCAAGCACACAGAGATCTGTTTTGCTCCATCATGGTGCTCACAGGCTCCTTTGTTCTGCGGGACTTAGAGCAGAACTGCAAGGACTCCGAGCCTCCCCAAAAGAAAATGATCTTTCTGCTAAAGCAGAAAGTTGAACCACTTTCCAGCTTTCCCAGCTGAGTGTCTTTCCCCTGTCCCACCACATTGTGGCTCTGTTTCACACACAGATGGTGCAGACGGAGAAATAAATCTGTCTTGCAGCTCCTTTGGCTCTAGGACATTGTACAGATCAACAGTGGCCCCCAAGCGTCAGACGAGGGAATCAGAGACCCCGATGAAAATCTACAGTTCTCAGTCTCCATCTTCCTGCAAATTACTTCTAAATTTTTGCCCCCCCTCTCCCCATAATGCCTTTTCTCGTTTATCCCTCATAATAATTATTACCCACTAACTGCCCCACTTGCCCCTAACCTCTCCCAGCCTGCCCTCTAACCTGAATCCCAGTTGCTGCATTTGACCTGCAATAACTCACAGAAGGAAAAAACTGCACCAGAGACCAGTGCTCACTTGGGGACAGGCTGAAGCTGTATGGGACAAACACTACAATTCCTGATAAATCCCTCAACTGCTTGAACTGAATTCTAAAACCATATGGCTCAGTTTAAAATTTCAGTACTATCAAAAGTGCATCAACTGCAGAAATAACCTGACACACAAGGTCAAAATCCCAGGATAGACACAGCCAAGGACCCCGAGTGTGTGACAGTGGCACCAACTCATACCAGGGCTGAACTCAGCTCCCTGCTAGGAAAGTCTGAGATCTTGTTAAGCAATCATAAAACTTGCTTCCTCAGCAAAAATGTATTGCTGAACATCTGGGCAACCTCATAGTGCTAAAAACCGGATAATACTGTTTGCCTCAGTGCTCCATTTGGGATGTCATTCTTCTGCAACAATGCTTCACCACCAGGGATCACCTGTGCTTATGCTCACATGCTGCTCATAAGCAGTTCTTTTTTTCTTGGTTTAGGTACTAATGCACTTACATAATCTATGCGCAAAAGTCTTTTGATAGTATCTTAGATTTCATTCTGTAAGTCCAAAAATGTTATTTTTAATTAGACTACCATTTCGTAAAACTTGTAATTCAATTAAGTTAAAAAAAAATCTCTAAAAATAATTTTTGAAAGTTGCCAGTAGCTTGAACATACAGTCCTGCATTACATGAATAACTACTTAACTTCTTGCTCTTTGTTTTATTATATCTATTCATATTGCTTCTATTGTAATCCAGTTCTATTGTGTTGTATTTCATCTATGAGCAGAAAATCCATCTAAGAGGATAACAACCTGCTGATGGTTCCCACTAATGGAATTAGTCTGTTAGCTAAAACAGTAAATGCTTGCACTGCTGATGCCATAGGGCAAATACTCAGGGGGTTATCACATTTCTGTGGTTAGCTGCAAAGACACCTCCAAGCAAGGTGCCCAAGGTGGCTTCTTAACTATGTTGTGACCAGGACAAAGCATAACAGAAGTCAGAGAGACAGAGAGATGGCAGAAAAATCAGTACAGACATGGCCCAGCAAATGGTGTTGCTCATCCCTGGCAAGCAAGGGCAGGAGCAAGGTAAGAGCAAGGGCAGCCCTTGGGCTTAACTTCACTACAGGAATACAAAGAACAACTGTTTTCTGGATGGGACCTGGATCCCTATAGGGATGAGTCGGTGTCTGGATGTTTCACCATTAGCTACGGGGAGAGCGAGGGCAGGTCTCTAGCCTGCAATTGGCTAGCAAAATCTATGAACTTTTAGGCATTCTTTTTTTTTAAAAAACAACAACAACAACAAAAAAACCACCAACCAACAAAAAAAAAACCAAACAACAACAACAAAAAAAAAACCCCACCCCAAACTAAACCAGAACAAGAAGAGTAATAAAAGGACAACTGAAATTAGGAAAATGTGTTTTTTGAAAAGCCCTTTCCATGACATCAAGCACATTCACTCACCATGTATCACCTTCCCAGTGTTAACAAAAATCTGTACATTTATTCTCAAAAGAGAAAGAGAGAGAGGAAAAGGAAAGATGTCATTTGATCCAAATGTATTCAGACATATACTGTGGACTTACTGCTGGCCATCTTAAAGGAAATATTGATGTCATCCTGGCCTGCTTCAGCCCCAGCAAAATGTAAATGATACACGAGTTTAAACTTGTGGGGTATAAAAAGATGCTGCTTAAGCTCACTCAATACTGTTTTGTTTTTTTTTTTACTCATACTGCTTTTAAGCAACTTTGGTTTGCATTATTGGACCAGTTAGAAGATTTTGAAGCAGATATTGAGTTCCTGACCATATCTGACCACAACACAGAAGGATAAGCACAACCACTCAAGCGCTGGTTAAATATAGCACCAAGTGCAAGGGGATTTTGGCATGAAAGAAAGTCTACATACATACATATGTTAGCACTGATCCAGATCTTGAATTTAATTTAGGGGCTGTGAATCACCCACTAGAGGATCCTTCAGACCTCTTTTGACCTGAAGAAAATGAGAGAAGCTCATTAGGATGAAAGACTTGTCCTCTTCCCCAGACATGCTCTCTATATGCATATTTAAAACTAGTCTTCACCTTATCTAGCGCATAGAAAGCTTTTATATCACAAAAGATTAATCCATTTCTTAATTTAACACTCATAGTCACTGTCTTTCTACCTGCAGTAGATTGAAATAAATTTCTTTACTAACACTGGGCATCAGTGGTAAACGGAAGTATCTCAAATACAGCTGTAAGGAACTGCTCTTCCTCCCTGTGACTGAAGCTCTTTCCTTATTCCTTTAGTAAAGGGTAAACCTCTTTAGGACACTGTGACTAAAGTGTGACTAACACTGAGAAGTAACAAAAAAATAATGAAAAACCTCCTTGCAATGACTGCAGCATTCAAAGCAGGGCATTGCAGATCTATGACAATGTGTGTCACCCCATCTTGTACAGGGTATTGTGTTTTCAGCTCTGGGTACCTAACAGTTTACTACCAATGAGTTCTTCTCTGTGTCTTGGCTTTCCACCATTTACAATCAGAAGATTTCACTCTACCAAACACAAACTGTCATAGTTACAAATGAAAAGACACACCAAAAATATATTTGTGAAAGGAAAGACCTAAACAAAATATAAAAAAATAATTTTTGAACTGGTAAACTAGTTTCATTAATACAGTCTCTAGCACTTTCATTAAGTAAATACATCCAGTTCTGCCCCTGGAGTCATACTCATGAAACTAAGGGTTTATAACTGCAATACTTACACTGCATTATCTAATGTAACACTAATAAATAATGATTTATCATACCAGAAGGGTTTGATTTGAAACAGATGGTCTAAGGAATGGAAACATAAGCAAAGTATTTCACTGTAATCACTATCCAGGAAACAAAAGGGGATTTTATATTATTGCCTCAAGGACCACACTCCCCTCCCAATGTTTTTGTCTTAGATAACAGTAAACTTTTATTTTGCTAATGAAGCACAGGTGCTGCTGATGGCTCACAAGCATGAAACAGAACTCAGGCATTTTCCTCAGCTTGATTAGCAAGTCAGAATTTGCTTTTGCAAGAGCTTTTCTGCTTTTGCAAAGTTAACTGATCTCCCTTCACACCATTTCTTTATTTTTTATTTTGCTTTAAAAAGACAATAAATGTGTAGTTGTTATGGACTTGACAGTGTTGTCTTCAGTTGAATTTTATAGCAAGTCAACTACTAAGTGCTTAATATTTAAGCACCACCTCTCTAAACCTAGCTCTGCTTTTAAGTGCATTGGCAAACCATTATAAGACTTGATCTGCAAAATTCCATTGGCAGGAAAGAGCACTCTGCTTGCAGAATCGATTGAGGTAGTGTGACACACATCATTACACAGTTTAGATTTCTAGTTTTAATGATGCATTTCATGTTTTACGAGAAATATAAAGGCAAACTCCTAGCTCCCCTAAAATGGATAACCTTTTCTGTCTCTCTGCCAGGAGCTGTTTCAGGTGTTCCCTGCTTTACATCAGAAAAAAACACCCTAGGGATGAGCTTGGGACAGTCTGTCTAAACCCCAGTGTTCCTGTTTTTGGAGGATGGTCAGCCACATATGTGACATTCTCTGCTGGAGAGAAGGCAGAAATAGCAGCTGCAGCTCAGATTTAGCTAGATGAGATTTCCAAACACCTCCCCCCCTTTCAAAGAGACTAAGGCCCAGACCAAGCAAAGCACTTGCCTAGACTGCACCTGCCTTCAAATACATGCGTAATCTTTAAGAAGTCAGTGGACCTTATTGCTGTTGTACTAGTGTTTAAAAAACCCCAAATAATAAGCTTGACTCTTACTTTTCTCAGGTTTGGGGGCTTTTGGAGAGGTAGCATTTTTGTGTTTCAAGCTCTTCTCTGCAATGCTGAAGACAGGGTTTTTTCCCTACCTCAGGTGAAAAAGTCAGAAAGCCCCCTAAGCAAATGTTTGAGACTTCAGGAGCTTGGGGCCTTAAAAATCCCAAGCATTGTAAGACCAGTCCAAATAGCTTGAGAGGAAAGAAAAGTTAATGGGATATTCAACTGTTTAAACACAGATGTTATTGAGTATCTTATTAGTCACACTATCTAGTAAGATTTGGTATGAAGCCAGGAGCTAAGAATACTTTAATATTACTTGCTATTCTCTTGATTTACTGTGTGATGAACACTTTAGTGAAAAATGGCCTGAAAGCCTTGTCCTGGGTGTTTCACAAAGATTGCATGAGCACAGGCTTCTTTCAGACTCTGTCTGGATGAATTTCACACTGCCTTCCCTGGGTTTGTGCCTCTAGGGAGAATACCAGTGGAAAGATGAATTTGTCCTAGTGACAGTATTTCTCAAGAAAAAAGGGATGTAATGTTCATCTACATGACTGATGATGCACCAAAATAGGCTTGCCTCTGCTGAGAGATGATGGGCAGAGCATCAGACTGAGCAGTCTCCCTGAGTTATCTCCTAACAATCTGGTCAAGAGCCATTGCTTCCAAGTAAGAGGAATCGGTACAGTTCCCATGTCTGTTGAGGATTTGTTTTTGCCTCAATACAAATGCAAAATTCAGGACTGAAGAAACAAGAGTCTAATTGCAGTTACAACAACAAGCACCTGGATCCTGGATCCTCAAATTCCATAAGTATAACTCAGACCTGTCCTACAGCATAACACAGACACTCCCACAGCCTGAATCTCCTAGTTGGGAGCAGCACATGATGATATTTCACCTGAGAACTTGTTTTGTTTTTTACATCAACAAGTTAAAAACAATGGCGAGAGTCTTCTCATGTTACAATATTCATTACTATACATGTCATCCTTCTGTCCTTTTCCCAACACTAATAAACACAGGACCTAATTATCCCCGTTCATGAGTAACTTTCTTCATCCTAGCTCTGTCCAACAACGTTTTGGCAGGCATCCTCAGCAGAAGATTTGAAATAATGTCCCTGCCAAAAGCTATTGCTGCTGATGAATCACAGCACACACAATTGAAAGGCTGTGGTTGCTTTTATAAATAGCTGTGCACATACATATATATGTAAATCTATGTGTATATATATGCATGTGTGTGTATAGCAACATGGAAATTTCTATACATAGAGACCAGGCAAAGTGGCATAGTGGCTTTTTCTCTCTTCCAAATGATGTTACTGAGCTCATTCAATGCAATTTCTGCTAATGTAGTCATGCATTTTCTTGGGAAATGTTAAGGACCCTCGTGAAAATCAGCCCTCTGCATTGAGCTAGTCTGACCACCACCACATTAGTTCAAGTTATCAAAGTCACCGGTTGTAGGACCCAAGTGATCAGTTTAATCTTGAGCACAGAATTAGCCAGTCATGGAACATCCAAGGAACTAGGCTTCAAAAATCAACCATTGTCAAGCCAGCCTAAAGAGAGCGTCGGTTGCACATCCCCATGCAGGGGTTGCTGATCACAGTAGCAGAGTTGATGCTGTGCTAAAGGCTACCTTTGCTGCTTTTCTCTTGGTCCAGTGATATGGTTTGCACAACATCCTGCGGCAATTTAATCTACTTTTTTTGTCCGACTTGTATTTTCATTCTGCTTTTTGGTAATTTCATTTGGTGTTCACTGTTTCTTGTACTGTGGGAAACAGAAACACTAATTTCTGGTTTGCTTCCTTCATGGCATTAATTATGTCATTTATCAGCTTAAAACAACTGGGTTCAAGAAAGAGTTCTTGATGGGATATGCTCCAGACAGAAACTCTTTCAAGAAAATTGTTTTTCCATCCCAACTGATTTGTCACTAGCACTTTATTGTTACAATCTGCTGTGATTTACCATAAATTTTGCTTTGTAAAGAAGTAATGTATGAAAATTACTGAGCTGAAATTAACTACAGGTTCATTAGCTAAAATAATTGTTGCTATGTGGAAGAATTTAGGCAGAATTCTTTAAAAAACGTTAGCAAAATCCACATTCAGCAGCCATTGCTGTAGCAATAGCTGAAATACACAGTGTACCATCTTATGCAAGTTTTTTGAATCTGCATTTCAGATCTTCAAAATTAAGAGTTATAAGCAATTTACTGTTACTCTAGGTTGAATTTATGTTTTGTAATCAATTTAATAGCTCATACAAAATATAACTCTGAACTGTAAACTGGCCTGGAAAAAAACCACAATGTTTTCTTGTTGCCAACTTCAGCAATTTGTGGAGGGGAATTACTTTTACAATGCTTCACTCTGGCTTTTTTATGGTGCATTTGACACAGACATGGCATTGAAAGACTGGCTGCTGCTTAAAATTAAAAAATACATTTTATACTAAAACTGTCCCTCCAAGATAAGTGCAGAAGAATGTGGAATTGCCAAAAACTAATGGCTATCCTGTGAGAACAGCAATCCATTAGAATTTTTCCCTGCCAGCCTGCTTTCAGTCTCCAGCCAAACCTGTCAAAAGGCTCTGAAGATTTATGTTATTATTCTGCCTTATACCCCTGCCTTCATCAAAGCCCTGCCTGTGTCATAACCTTCTGTTATTCTGCAAAATAATGATAGAAATTCATCAGGAGCAGGAAGAAGAGACTTCTGTGTACTTAACAGTGTGCTGCCTAACTCAGCCAATCAATCCTTTATGCTGATAGAAACCAGAGGAATTTTTTCTTGCCAACAATAAACCTAACTGCCCTTTGCTCTCTTCTGACACTGCCTCTTCCCATTCATGTCCTATGGGACACATCTGCTTGGCTCCAGCTGATCACACAATGATAGGGTCTGAGCTTCTCACAAGCACAACACATTTGTGAGCTCAGGAAGTTGCATCCTCATCTGACCAGGAGTGAAGAGGCACAGAGAGATGTACAAGTCTGCAGTAATTTGAAGTGAAGTCAGGAACCAGTGCCAGAATGCCTGAAGCCCATCCCTGGGCCTTAAGTGCAAACTATGTTTCCAGCTGAACATCCAACTGGTACATCTCTTACTGTAGATCATAGCTTAACTCTGGGCAATTGCCAGCAAGATAGCAGTGTGAAGCGTGTGTGTATAGATATAGGAGATCGTGGCCAACAACAGAGCAGTTTGTCTGCATTATCTCATATTATGTCTAAAAAAGTTAGTCATAACCAAGTACCACCTATTTATAACTACTTAGTTCTCTGCTTTTAAATCTGTTATTTTATATTTATGTCAATGAGAAAATAAAGGCTGATCCCAAGGCCAGATGGGTTGATTCATAACATTCAGGGTACAAAAATTGGATCATGCTGTTCCCCACTGAATTTACTCAGATGCTGCAATTTCTACCAGGTGAGGTTTTTTAAGACAAAGTAGCATTAGTTTGTATTTATAAAAAACAAACAAACAACAACAATCAACTCTTTCACCATCTGTTCAAATGAATGAACAAGAGAGAAAGCTGACAGTAAAGCTGTGTTCCACTAAACCACCTGTGCACAGGAACCAGATTATCATGCCATTTTTTGAGCTTTCAAAAGTCATCTTTGATCCAAAGATCCCCATGTGCTCTGCACCTACATAACTGAATGAGGCTTTCAACACATATGCACACAGAGGAGCCATTCACCTCATATCCATTGAAGCAGTGAACACAGGAGGAAACCACTGCCCAGGAGCCACTTACCTGTTGATAACATGACTTATTGAACCCAAAGTCACGGGCATGCTTTGGTTCCAAAACAACAGTGCTAACACAACACAACAGTGCCTTCATTTGTGTGGAAGGCTACTTTTCCCCTGAAAGTGTTCCAGGCATTGTCTTTTCTCCAGCTAATCAGACAAATCCTCCTTGTCATTTCTTTCAGTTACCACTAAGCTCAGTGAGAGGATTTCACACACAAAATGCTTAAATACTTCCTTAAAATTTTGATCTTACCCCATATTGAAGAAACAGATGGATAACAAGCTCCATGCAGAGGCAGGGAGCTTAAAGGTGTGAAATAAACTTCAGGTGGCAGTATATGGCACTCATGGTTTTACATGGCAGGTACTTCTCAAAGTCTGCTGAACAGCAGTTTTTTTAATTACTTACATTTGTAAAATTATTTTATTTCAGAAAGGGGATACTTTTTAAAATACCAGACTTACCTGTGGCACCCCTGTTATTCTAAAATGCAACTAAACTTGTAGAAAAGCTCATGAACTGGCAGAATCTGCTGCATAAGTTAAGGTGTGCACTTCTGCCATATAGTCTGATCAAACTGGTCTAAGACCACAAATGCAGAAATCACTTTGTTTAATGAGGAGTGGATAGACAAAATATTGTAACACAGTCTAGGAATATTGGTAAACCTCAGCAATGCCCCCAGTGCTCACATACCCTCATGTACTGCCCATCTCAGGCCACATTAATTCTAGATCTAATACTGTATGGATAGGTTGTGTCAGTGCTTTCTATTCCCCGCAAATAAATACCAACCTCACTGTCTGAGAAATCAACACAAGGATGCGTGTGTAAAGGGCGCATACGATGGCAACGCAGCAGGAAATAATTTGTAAGGGAAAGGAAACATGAATCACCTTCCTTATAGTCACGAGATGAGTCTCCTCCACAGAAGCCACTTTTCTCTCTCTAGATAAGATCCTCTGCCTGAAGCTTTGCACATGTCCCTGTTCCATATCTAGCTAGAGCCATGAATATTGCAACCCTGTTGGCAGAAAAAAAAAACACTAGGGAGGATTCAGTTTGCCCATTTGACAGAACTGGTGAAATATCATTGATGCCAGTGGGGCAGAAGGATTCTTGTTGTCATGGCCAGGAGCCAGTTTTCTGAAGGCTACTTGTTTGAGGCAATTTCTGATGGTTTGAGTAAGGTTTCAGCTTCCCGAGACTCAGCCCATCCCCTCCTGCACCTCTCCTTTATAGGTCGGAGCACTGGATGCTCTCATTACCCCTCAAGTTCTTACATATTCTTCACTTTCTCCAAGCTTTCATCATCCCTTAAATATCCCTTAAAATGGTGGGTCTGCTTACCAGTCTTCCATGGCCTGGAACATAACCACTGGCAGTAACACTGTTTCCAGTCATTTTATTTGCTTACATTTTAGTAAGTATTTTTGGTTTCGTATTTTGCTGCTGATACAACAATTTTTTTTTCTATCAACACAGATCAGATCCATTTAAAACACATCAGATAGGGACACCTGTCACTAGTTTTACTTGAATATATGTACACAATTATGTACACATTATATACATATAGGCATTATATATATACATATATATATACACATATATATAAGGCACTGTAAAATGTACCATCACGGGACTGTTGTTAATCTGTAAAAGCAGATAATATTTCTTCATATAACTTGAAATGTCTAACCAAGACATTTTTAAATGTTTCAGGGTTACAGTGATACCAGCTGTGAAATAAGCCCTACTTTAAATTGCAAGTTATTGTGACAAGGTGAACAAAACCTATTTTGACAGTAATTCTAATCAACTTATCATATAACTGCTCCTCTCCCTCTCTTAAAAGATATATTCACCTGTATAAATAGTTTCCTTTGTCTCTCCTTATTATGTTCCAAAATGTGAACTGAAACTTGTCCTGCAGAATAAAAGAGAACAATAACGGAGAAGTGAATACAAACTTGGATAATTTATCCATTACTTAGAAAGAGATCACTGTAAGCCAAGATGTCTTTAAATAAAGTGTACTAAAACAGATCATGAGTTTATACAATTTTGTTTGATTTAGCCAACATCAGTGGAGCCTGGTAATTATATTTTTGGCCATTTTATATACAAAGTAATCTCTGCCATGTGAAGACATGACAGCAAACAAATATGACTGGCATTTATGATGAACATGCTTGAATGGATCCTTGCTTAATGTAATTAGTCTATATATGCAAATTATGGCATCAGGAGTCCTGCAGCAGCTGCTGTTAGGAGGACTTGGCAGCTATGTATGTTTAAACCAGTCTTACAGATCTAACAGCTGTATTTTCAAAGCCTAGAAACATATAGATAGAGGAAGACATTAAAAAATTGGCATCTTTTGGATGTGCAAATCCAGATATCCTGGATAGCACAGTTCAACAAACATCAATATAATATTTTTCCACAGTTACTCTGTAGTAGTGATTCACAATTGTGCTAGACCACAGGATCCCTATTAACCCCACAACTTCAATAAAAACCACTAAAGAAAATTTCATTTAGTGTTGTTTCATGGACCACATACTGTGGCCTTACCAGCATGATCCACTGGTCACAACTAGGAGACACTCTAAAAAGACTCAGCATATTTTCTACTCTACCATAAGCACCTTGAAAATGAGACTTAACCTGCAATCACTTCTTTTAATATTTTGTCACCTGCAGATTTTGCACTGAAACTGGCCTTTCCAGTTCTGTTTCAGTTCACGTTTTGCACAAGTGGAAGTGAAAAAGAGCAGTGCACCATCAACCACCTCAGCAAATGAATGCGTCTGAGGAGCAGCTCATCGGGGAAAACGGGACACTTGAAAGTACTGAAGTGACTCAAAGGTTTAAAAAATATATATGTATTACGAGAGCCACAAAAAAGGTTACAGACAGAGCTCCACAAAGCCTGCACGGATACATTCCAACAATTCAAGGTGGCAGAACAGGTGAAATACAGACCATAAAAACGGTTCAACATTAACTTTCCAGACTGTCAGAGACAGCAACCGTGACCCCGTCTTTCCCACACACAAAAAAATATTGAATATCTATATATATCTATATCTCTAGTCTGGACCACAGATATAGTCCAAAGAAAACCACATTGCAATTTCCACATTAGGCTTATAGAAGAATAGGCATCATCTGAGGAACGTCCATTGTAACGCCCAGGAGGTGATTATCTTAGGCCAGGCTGACACAGCATTATATGTTTGGTTAGCAATTTTAAAACAGCAACACAACACGGTTCATTTGCTGCACATGGCTACTAACACATAGCTCCGTGCAACCCTTAGAGCTGACTTTAACCAAACTAATTAATTACATATTTTTTTTTTGTTTAATTTAAAAAGAAAATGCAAATGTAAGATACTAAGGGCAGTTCCTGCTATCACCTTTCTTAAAAATTCAAGACTTGAAGACTTCTTTAATGTACTTGCTTACAGACACATTTGAGACTGTATTAATGATCTTCAGGAAAATACACCACCTGAGGCTTTTTCCCTTGTTCACTTCTGGTTATGTCTGCATCCAGTTTTGACATAATAGGCCAAATGCTGGTTGTACATCAGTGCAGTATTTGGCCCAAAGTTTCAAAGTCTTTGCTATTCAGACTTTCCTATGAGGTCAACAAACAAAGTAGTAAAAAAAGAAAATATTAAGGCTTCAAGTAAAAATATTTCCTCTCTCTCCCACCCATGTAATAAGGTACATTTAATTTCATAATACTCAATATATTATACAATTAAAGATACAGAAATCCAACTTTTCAAGGCAGATTGAACCACAATGAAAACCTGGAGGCTAAATGGGAGTGTATAAACAGGGAACAAATGGCTAATAAAATGCAATATGCAATGAAAATTGATGCATAAACTAAACAAAAACTATTGCTGTTTTTTTAAATAAGTAATACAATCCACAGCTAAAAATAAAAACATGTTGAAAAGATTTAAGACTTCTGAAACATGAAATAAACATGACAAAAATAGAGAAGCTACTTTACAAAATGTGTTAACTTGTGCTGGATTTGCATGGCTGATCCCCACCTACTGTAAATTAGCATCACTTAAATGAGCATTGATGGAGCCACACCAATTTACACCAGCAAATTTGGCCTGCAGTGTCTATATAAAAAGAGACTACCTGGGCAGAGGAACCTTACTGCTAATCTGTAAACTGCTTGAAGAACTATACTTTAACATGGGCTAGTCTGCTCTAGAATGAAATAGGTCCCCAGTCCTGCAACAGGAGCTACAGAAACAGACACTAACGTTTATGAGAAAATAGCTGCAGGTTCAGTGCCTTGGATGGAAATGAGGCTGGATTTGCTGCATTCAACCTCCTGTTAACAGTTCTGCTTAGATTATTCTTTCAGAAGATTTGAATAATTTACTCCAGGCTATGTGCACTGAATTACATGCAAACCTCAAAAGGAAAACAAAACAAAACAAAACAACAAAAAAACCCTGATTGGTACCATTGTAAACCTATTAACAAGTTGAACGTCTCTGAACTGTGGGCAAAACTGCTTCCAAGATATAATCCTCACATATGAACCTGTAAAGACACAGTGCATCCATTCTTTCTTCCCTTACCCCTTATGAAGTATGTCAAAATAACCCTGGATATTAGTGCTTTACACACAAAATACTGTGTTTAGTCATACTGAGAAATTCTCTCATGAACTAATGTAGTTAACTTCAAAGGCTCTTCAGCCTTTCAAGTTCTTCAGTAGCTTTTTATAAATGCAGGAGAAAGAACGATCAGAGTGGAGCATCACTGGGATGCAAATCTCAAATATTACATTGGTGCAAATTTTCAGCCTTGCTTGCATGAATTTCATGTACATATTCAAAGATTCATGATAAAATGTGCCCTTGTCTAGCTCCCTAGCCCAAATTCAGTGTGTCACAAAAGCCCTCATTTTCAGGGCTTACATATGGCATACATGATACTTTAAAAACAAGTAACTCTTGTGATACTCTATGCATCAGAGTGAATTCCAGTCCTTGAGGAAGTACTGCATCTTCCTGAGGAGTAAACCTCAGGGCAGAGTTGCAGATTAGTAACAGTTAAAGATGGAAGAAATCTATAAGGCCATCTGATGTAGCCCCTTGCCCCTGCAGGTTCACCTCTTGCAGAAATTGTAAAATTAATTATCCTAATATAGTTTGCCTGTCCTAAAAAGTTAGTCTCCAATAAAGGTCTTTTCCAACCAGAATGATTCTGTGATTCTGTTTCACCAATACTCTTCCTTGGAAGACTATTCCACTGCCCATTCCCTTCCATCTTTTCTGCCCCCTTCTAAATGTAGACCAGTGAGAACCTTTTGATTTACCTTTGGTTTTACATCTTTGAACTGACATATTTGTAAAATTATGATACTCAATTTCCACTTCATTGCTCAGCCAGTGATATGTTTTTAGCCCTTTAAATCTTCTCATCAGCCAGCCTGTCCAGTCTTTTAATATATTGCTCCATCCATACCTGATTCAGTTTGCCAGCATCTTTCTGGTACCATGGTACCTTCAGCTAAAGACAAAATCCTACATGCCAGTCATCAAATCTGCATAGAAAGACTCTGCTCTGCAATATCCCTACAGTAGGCATTTAAAATACCACCAAGATAACAAAATGCACACTGATTGCTAGTTCACTGTCTCATAACTTTGGCCTGTTGTAGCTCCATTTCTTTCCAGGTTTCTCCCTTCAGACACCACAGAACATTACACAGACAGATCATTAGCTTTCTTGTTTTCTTCAACCTTCCTCTCCAAAAAATGATGTGATATACAAGGGACATCATAATAATGTATTGCAGCAGATGTAAAGATTTATCAAATCAAAAGATAAATTTTAACCAGGCAAAACTGAAGTCAATATTTGCCTTCTGGAATAATTAATTTCAACATGCATGAAAGTAAGATGTCATCAACACATTCTGAATTGCTACCAACTAGCTGGAGTCAAGGACTGAAAAGGATTCAAAACCTTGAAACAAATACCCTGAAAAATTACTAATTTAGCTCTCTAGTCAAAACTGTTCACCAGGAGACTCAGGTGGGAACTGAGGTTTTCTATGCTGACTGGCTCAGTGATAAATAATACCTTTTAGTGACTTTGGCAATAGTCACTCAGGATCTTCTTAATTGCACATATGATCTGGCTAGTTAGCATTGGTTCAGATCTCAGTACTTTTGACTTCTGAGGTGGTAACTGAATGGGAAGGAGAAGGAGACAAGGAATGGAGGAAAGAAAAAAATAATCCATTTGTCCCAAAATTAGCTTTGCTGGAGTCTTTGTGTTTGTGACAAAAGTAATGCACCCCTTGCTTCTTATAGTAAAATTGTCTTTAAATCCAACAAAGTACGTGTAGTTTTCTGGAGACAGGAAAAGGAAACCTCAGAATGTTAAACAGATTTGATTGATATTGTTTTAAAAAGTTGTTCCCCAGGGGAAAAAAAACAACCCAAATGGAAAATCCTTTGTTGAACACTACTGAAGACCAGAGGGAATGTGCTAGTCATTAGGCAGACAGAAAATGTATATCCTTTAGATGTATGCTTGGGTCAGTTAAACATACTGTAAATTCACCAGATCATGATAACCCTGCTGCAGGATTACACAGATGGCACCAGGGCAAGGCAGTAAAACTCTGTTACTGCCTCAATCCAACAGGTAATAAGGACCATGCAAGGAAAGCAGCTGACAGCTGTTTAAGATTTGTTCCCATCCACACATTTCCTTTCTAATCTGGTTGATTTTGTTTCCGAGTCAGAGAAGCCTTTAAAAACCAGAGGGAGCAAGAGGTCAGAGTGGAAGATCCTTACTGGTGTTGCAGTCCTTGTCCACAAGAGACACACACACGCACACACAATTTCACACACAGGGAGGTGAATGGCAAACAGTGAGAAGCTGCTGCTATCCCTTCTCCTGCTCCTGGGACCATGGAGCCAGGAGGTTTTTAAAGACAACATGGCATTTGTGGCCAAACTGCCCTCGCCTGCTTCCCTCCCAGGAGGAGGAACCCAACCTGCAATGCCTGGGGGACACAGAGCCGTTCTCACACCCACAGACTGCCCGGCAGAGGAAGCCTGCTTTCCACGTTGGTAGGAAAACAGCAATTGGGCCTCTGACTCCTGCTGGACACATCACTGGCCAGAAGAACTGGGAAGGGGCACAGGAAAAACTGAATAATCCTGGACCGACCATACTTCTCCACAGCACAACTAGTACACAACAGCTTTGTTGGACAGACGCACGCACAATGGCTCTAGCGCTCTCCTGCGATAAAGAAATCCGCTCTGTGGTCGTGGTGTTTGGTCATAGCCAGTTCCTGTCTGTCGGTGCAGGAAGAGTCTGATAGACTGTACAATTTTATTCCCTCAAGAGTAAGGCTGCAGCTGTTTTTTGGCCAAAAACAAAAGCTGAAAACAGAACAAATCCAAAACAAGAAAAGGAGAGTGGCCGGCTCCTGCTGCTCCTTCTTTGCTGTTATTTGAGTCTTCACAGTGCTTCTAGCTTCATGGCTGGCTGAGTGGATGGCTCTTTTTTTTTTTTTTTTTAAATTTTGTTGTGTTTTTTTTAAAATTTTACACTGAAATTTCATAGGTGGTTCCACCAACTCCAGACACCTTCTTAACATTTGAGTGTCTAGCAGGACTGACAGGTGTCCCTTGGGAACTTGATGTTGAACCCAACCTGGATATTCCTTTTGGCTGTCCATTTATTTTACTGTGAGGTGTCTTCAACTGCATGTCATCCCTGCATCAGAAGAAATATCAAAAGATGCAACGTTAGTGACCAAAGTGTGATAGCACAAAAGCTTCATTTAGGATAAACGATTATCACTGTTACCCTGACTTCCAGTGTTGCATGTGGAAGTGAAGTGGTTGAAGCCAATGTACTTGATGTAAAGCCGCTGAAATGGGAGGATCCATTTTGCCATTAGGTCAGTGGATCAGATCTTAGTAATATTTTTTCATTTAATTACTTGCTTAAATGCTTTGTTGAAATAAACTAATTGCATAAGCATTTGTAGGGTGCAGGAGGATTTAAATGTCACAACTATTGACCTTAAGCTAAACTGTGTCTTAAAATCAGAAATACTCAGAAAAAACCCACTTCCCAGTTAAATATCCAGTTATACAAAATTATATTGCTCATCTCTGAGGGACATAGAAGAGGTGAAGCGTTAAGACTTTTTTATGACAGAAGACACAAACTGAATCAAGTCAGGAAGCACTCTAGGATGCCTGTAATTAAAGACCATATTCCAGATGGACTCTTTATGACCTACTGCCAGGGAGCATGAACTACAGGCTTTCCTCTAAAGATCTTTTAAATCTAGGCCACTGTGCACTAAAGCTTAATGTGCCTTGTCCTCAGGACTCACAAAGTAATTAGATAAAAGCCTACCAAGGAATTTGTGTATGTTCTGGAAGTGCCAGCACAACCAGGGGCTGCTGTATTCTCCCATCTCACTCCTGCACACTGGATGTCTGCTTGGGTTTGCCTCAGTCTGAAGCTTAAGACTGGCTCCTGCCAGCAGCAGTGACAGGAGACTGAAGTACCTTCCAAAGGGAACAAGGGAACACTTTCTTTCTGCCTGCAAACTGAGGCAGCTTGAGCTATTTCAGACCACCCTGACTGTTTCTGGAGGCCACAGGGTTTGATTGATTAACTGTACTCAAAAGGCTATTTCTTTCTTTACACGTGTCTGCAAAACAAAACAAACTACCCCAGACTTTTACACAGCTCTTGATAGTCTCAGAATAGCTCCAAAGCTAAAAGAACTTCTTATGTGTCACCCTGGTCTGACAGCTGTACTCTGGAGCTGGAGCAGCAGGTCCATCAGCTCACACCAGCCCAGCTTCTGCTACACATCCAAGCTGTCCTTGCAGTACAGAATGCAGCTGTGGGTATCTGAACCAGCAAAACACATTATTAAATATAACAAAAATATTGTGTGGGTTCATAAAACTGCTGTATCCCCAAACAGCCAAAATATGCAGGGACCAAATTCTGCATTTGCCTCACCAAAGCATTACAGAAGCCCTAATTCAGTGCTGAAATTCTCCTGAAGAACATAGTCTGCCTTTTGAAACAAGGCAGAAAGGAGCTGGGGAGTGTTAAGGGGGAGGGGAGGAGGGAAAGTCATTTGTAGTGTTGATGACAGAAAAAACATGGTAGGTGTACAAAGCACAGAATGCTTGTGGGAGATTTACTTCTCTAAGTTAAAAACTTCAAGCTTTTCAACTTCATTAAACTAGGTACTTGACTTGACTTCAGGAACTGGAGTAAAAAATATCTTCTGCAATGGTATCATATGTCTGCAACTTTCTTTTAACATCTGATGGAATCTGTAGCTATTTAATAGCTAGACCACTTTTACCGGACACCGTATTTTTCATCACTTCAAAGAGCTGAGCTGAAGTGAATTTAGAGGCTTCACATTTTAAACAAGCAACAAGTAAAAGCAGTGGGACCAACAGGCTGGCAGCATAACCAAGAAGCAGAGACTAAGAAAAGGCAAACAGATTTTCATATTAGCATCTTCCCTACAGCAACAGTGGACACATCCAGGTCTCAAACAGAGGGCAGAGAGGCAAAAAAAGTCCACAGGTCTTCTTTAACTGAAAGAAACTAAATTCTTTAATACATATAAAAAGGAGAGAATGGCTGTCTAGCTACTGAATTTTAGATCTTACACCATTAGACAAATCATCTTAACAACTACAGTTCATTTGCAAACATTCAGGAAAAACGTGCTGGTGCGAAACTTCAGGAGACTTACAATAATGGTCCTCCCACATATCAGTAACTTTCACCAAAATGCTGGAGTGAGAAACCTGGCACCTTAGCTGGAGAACGGAACAGTGCAGTAAGTGCCAGATGCAAATAAAACCTAAATACTTCTGGCAAGCCCTCTTGGCCCCATCAGGGCTGAAATTCTGCATCCTCAGTGGGATCATGTAGCTCTTTTCAGACTTTCCATACCTATAGTCTCCAGAAGGAAAAGAAAGAAATCAAAGTGCATGCAGAAGCTGCAGCTGAGGATCTTCTCAGATACCACATCCTGCAGCTCTCAGCACAGCAAATCCTCTCTCCCCATGCTTTCTCACAGAGAGGAAGGAGATAGTGAAGCCCTAAGGTAATGGCAAGATGCTCTCTGCTTTTATCACCAGTTCTGTATGATGGGGCACTCAACGTACCTAAATACACAGCTCTCTACACCGAGCACAATCTCCACGACTGGCCACAGCCCCTGAGTCCCTTAGTTCAGGCTATACTTGCATGTACTGTGATCTCAGCTTTGCCTTTGTGTGCAAGCTGTGTTCAGCCTCCCTTTAGGCTGCCAACTAAACCTTTTTTATACATAACAGGAGGGATAATCTGCCTTGTATCTTGCAAATAATTAGGCAGTTCAGCTAAGACACTAAATCACTATGACTTCTGCAACTTAAATGACCACCTCTAGTTCAAGTTACAGCAAATGTGCGAACATTCTGTCAGGATGGTATCATAAAATTGAAGAGCACCCACAAACCTCCTGCCCTCGCTGCCTCACAGCAAATGTAATCTGGGTCATGCCTCCTGCAAAGTGCTTCACACATGCTCACACATTCACCTTGCTAAACAGAACCTAAACCAGTACATACCTTTGTGCTCCCACTGATTGCACCTCTGTAATTTCCACAGTGTTTACAAACGAGACAGCCTTTGGGCCTCCATAAGAGGGTGACCTAGGCATCCCTGTGGGGGACGATGAGACCTGGTGGCCTGGGGATTTGTAGGAGCCATTGCTCACCCTGCCCTGTAGTGCTTGATGGGACTGGACATTATTATTGGCTAAATCAGCTTGCAGAGAGGTTGTGGAAGTCCTTGGTGCTCTTGTCATTGCACTTGAGAGTGAGGACACTGAGGACTGCAGTATAGGGTTCCTTGTGCTAAAGCTAGCAGCCATCAGATTGTCTCTAGATCCGTATCTCATTGCCATGCTGCGTGGGTCTTCAGAGAGCGTGCTGACTTGCTGGAGGCTGTAAGAGCTAGGGGTGTCATAGACACCTGAGTCTGCAAACACGGAATCAGGGTGCGAGTGAAGGAGCTTCTCTCTCTCTTCTATCTCTTTCCTCTCCTGGATGGATGCCATAATGGTTTTGGAAAGGTTATCATAGCGGACTGGGGAGGGGTCTCTCTGATGTGGAGCTGGGGCCCCCAGCACGGGGCTGAAGCTCTGCGGGGGCTGGTGCTGCAGCTCGCTCCCCCGCAGGTGGCACATTTTGGCTGATAAATATGGGGAGTGGTACCCAACAGAGCTGACTGCAGAATGGGCAATGCACTTCCTCCCCGGGGGCGACATGGGGTTTAGCAAACTGTCATATGAAAGACTCCCATTTCTGTTTGACAGGGAATTGGGAGAAAATATGCTTTTGTAAGGGGTGGAAACTGCCCCTTCAGACTTCATTGGATGAAGGGGCACCTTGTCTGTCCCTCTCCTGCCAGCAGATTTCAGGCTCAGGGATCGTGAATTGACAGCGAAGGAATCTATCTGGAGTGGGGAAGACTGATAGGTCTTGTGGAGGGAGCTCTTCCGGTAGCTGGGGATGTCCAGGCTGGGTTCAGACTGATAATCAAGGCTCCTGCCATCCTCTTCTATCAGAGCCCCTTGACTATGTCCCTCCTGCATGGTGATCTAAAACAGAGATGAATATGAGGAACAGAAGTCAATGATACGTAAGCACAGGTTTGCTCTCCATGGTGAGTGCAGGGGAAGAAAAGAGCTGTAGGTCTCTCAGGCTCTCAGCCCAGCTATGACACAGGTTCAATATAAGGAATCTCCTAACTCCTGTTCAGCATGGGCATAAGCATCTTAGAAGCAAGGAGGAGTTATTAATAATAAGTGTTAAATAATATTGACAGTAATAAATATGTCAATACATGGACACTGAAAAAACAGAATGAAATACCTTCCATACTGAGACTCGAGTCTCAGTCAAGGTAAATCAGATTGTAACCTGATAATACTGCCCTTGGAAAAAGCAATTCACTTCAAGTTTTCTACAAATAGCTCTTGAATTGAGGGATGTCTGGTTTTGTGTGCTGAGTCAGAAATAATTTAGGCTTAATTTCAACACACTGGGGACCAGCACACTTATCGACTTTACTCAGAGCTATGAATATGCAGTAATTCTGAATTTCCAGTCATAGGTCTTCAAAATCAAGCACCTAAGCTTAATTAAAGCAGAGAGGCTCCTTCCTACCATTTAGACAACAAAATTAAGCCGTTTTCTCTTTTTTTTATTGCCTATCTAAGAGAGAGCGGCCACAACAAACAAGGAAACATAGGCCATCATTTATTTATGTGCACTGAAAATAGACAGGACTTCATTTTGGTTTACTCTGTGAAAGATTGGTTACAGTTCTGTTTACTTAAAATTCCATTCTGTGCTAAGCAAATATTTTTTTAAATTATTTTTAAGGAAGATGTTGCCATAATGCACAATAAATTTGCTACATTGGCTCTGCAAAAAAATAATTATTATCAGTCACATATTTAATCAGAAATGCAATCAATGCAGATTGTTCTTTATCTAATTTATTTTTAAGGAAAATTATCCAAAAAAGCATAACTGGCAAAAATCTATTTTATTCTAAATTTCTCTTCAAGTTTTTTCCTTGAGCTAGAAGATAGGGAAATATGTAAACCAGCTCACTATCTGCTGCAGCACAGTGCTGAATTTGGCCTTCTCTGGAAAAAGGAGACCAAGTGACAGCCTGTAAGGAGAAGGAGAGAGCAATGACATAGCTTGTAAGTGTATTTGCGTTACTTATCCTCGTGCCCTGGTCCCCCTTTCCTAACAGCTTTCACTGCTCAAAAGCAGAATTACACTGACAAGCTGAAGAACTGATACAGAAGAGACAACATGATAATCCTCACCCCAGGTAGTCTCTTTCCTTCTGTACCATATACTTAGACATAGCTTGGCAAACAAATGCTATCCTATCTGCTTGCCAAATGAACTCATTTTTATAATATTCCCACTTGACTACTAGAAAGTTGTGACTACTATAAAACTGAACAAGTCCACAAAGCTGACTGTGTGCACACCAGTCAGCCTGTAGTAACAACATCTTTTTAGGTTAGGATCAAAACATTAATCCTCAGAGTGAATCTACTGTACCCTGTTACTATTCCATAGCACCATCCAGTCTCCTGGCCTTATCAGACCCTGACCTCTATTTAGATTGCATCTGTCCCTGTGTACTGAGTGAATAAAATACACTTGCTCTTCCACGGTTGACTTTCGGCATCATGACCCAAAACACTATCAGTTTCCCAGCTCAAAATTGCTAGCTGGTACCTGTATATAGAATATTTTTAATTGTATGTCAAGCCATTTTTAATGTAATAAAGTGAAGAGGATAGGATTTTAAACTTCCTGAATACAGTGAATACACTGTTGTTACCTTTCATAAGCCAATCTTTTCTTCATTAAGTGGTAAATCCAAAGAACAAGATTTATAGTTTTTGCAGTAAGACTGAAACCCTAACTTGGTGGTAGCTGGAATTCCACTATCTATCACCATCTGTGTTTTCAAAATGAGAAAGATACTATAACAGTTTTCTTCACCATTTAAGGAATAGTCTGTGTTATTCCAGAATTGCTGTAGTCTATATATCTCTACCATATTTTCCTTTCTTTACCTATATTACCTCCCTCTTTTTATTGCAGGTATGCCATTGGAGGAGTTGGTGAAATTAATTACATGAAAACCATGTGTGTGGTATGTGTGTTTTAAGGATATCTGCACTGGTCTATGAAGATTTTGATATAAATTGCAACTATACAAGTTATACCAATGATTTTTGAACTGCTGGTTTTAGGTCCTAGAGGGCAAAGGAATTTTTGCAACAAATCCATGAGAAATAAGTAAGAAAAACAAGCCTATTAGCAGTAGGCACAGTTTTGTAGTCTGCTTCCAAAGAAAACAGTGTAAACTGTTTCAAAACTCCTAAGCAAGGGAGAAAACAGTCAAAAGGTCAAGTGCAAGTCTCTCAAATTGTCTGGACCTCAGTTTTCTTGACAGGAGGGAATGATGCCAAGTGTTAGGAAGCCTATTTTTCTTTTCCATTATATAACTCAGCTGTGTTGAGAAGGTGGTAAGGAAGGTCAAATATCAGGAATCTTCCATTAATTTCAACTAAAATATCTCTTGGGATGTTTTAAAAGTTGTTTCTGTTTTGCAAGCTGACATCTAAGGGAATCTACCAAGCATGTTGTCTGTTGGCTAAAGGGTCTGATCCAGAAAAGCACTAAGCATGCCCAGCTCCCTCTGAAGTGAATATGAGTTGGCATCTGTGTCAGGAGAAGTCAATGGGAGGTGACACTTCTCAGCATCTCATCATCAGACTAAGACAGTGGTAAAACAGCAGGGCACACCTGTCAGCAGGACAGACGTGACAAGCTCAGAAAAGGAAAGCTGCAAAAGCAGACATGCTTTCATAAGGAGCACAGTGAAAATACACGCTATCGCAGAACAAAACCAAACGTTGTTATTTACTTGTACACTCTGATATTCACTAGAACCCTGTGGTGAAATAATCCTCAGCTCCATGCTTCCTGGTGTTGGGAGCAGATTCTCCCAGGCTCTCTCACCTGCTCAGCTGTAGCATGGTAGTGCACTTTGGGATTGTTGCTGAAAGCTGGTCGGTACTTGTACATGGCAGGTGTAGGAGGGCTGATCATTTTGGGAGAAAGGCCACCTTCTGTGAAAGGAAACGAGAAAGGATTTGCCATTAAAATGTGTGGACAGAACACTATCATCCCTAATCCTTGCTATCTACAGTCCTCTGCAAACAGATCTGTTCTAGATAGAATAAAACTTGCAGGCCTTCTGTGCAGAATTCCACAATGGACCCCCTGTGGAAATAAAAGTATGTTGCTGACAGATCAGTAATCTAAAGAGGAGAAACAAGTTATAATTTATTACATCAGGTGACATATTTTGGTGAGTAGCAGTTTTGCTATAATTTTAAATACTACATGTTTGGGTTAAATTCAGCTGCTAGTTTTGTTTGGGAGAAAAAAAAGAGACTTAAAAAATAGTATTAAAGCTTTAGTTTCACATTTTCAGATATGAAATAATTCAGTTTGTAATGTCAAAGCATTTCATACTGATATTTCTGATTTCTTAGTTCAAAATGTTATTCTCCATCTTAAACAATCAAATTTTTTAAAAAGGGTTTAAAAGGATTTAGAAACTGTGAAACTGAAGCATCAAACCTAGGCCTATATGAACTACTCCAAGCTGACATTTTTCTTGCTTTCCTGCTGTTTATTCCCCTAGCTCAGAGCTCTTGTAAACTGAAAAAAAAAACCCTTCACCCAGATTCTATTACTGTTTTGAAAGAATACCAAAAGCTTTTTGAAGAGACCAAAATATTTTCTTACTATTAAAAATAAAACACTGATTGTGCAACTATACCTTCATTGGTCCCCAGCTGCCCTTTCAGCTCAGAGTACTTGCTTGGATCTCCTTTGGGTGGGAGAGGTGGTTGTACATCAATACTTTTATCCTCCAGACCTTCCAGGCTCATTTTAGACTGAAAATGACCAAATAATCAATAATTATCCACAACCTGGTTAAGTAACACCATGTGTCAGAGTGCTAGTTGTAGCATAGAACAAGAACTACCTACACCTATAATGACAAACATGATTTAGCATCCACTGCAACAAGGACTGTCATGTGTAAAATTAGCATTGTCATTACAGGCCAGTACAATTTTAAATGCTCTGTCCTAGTCTACTTGGCATGCTAAATAACATTATCATCATGCTGATTAATATGTGGTAGAAGACAACGGTGTTTTCTAGCATTTTCCAGCAACCTTCCAGGCAGCTCACAGCAAGTAACTATCCAAAGAATGTAACTAGTAACTATTCACATAAATCTTGCAAGGTGGTGTCTTTTGAATCCACTGCTTTTTAGATAACTAAAAGAATCCTTCTCTATTTCAGGCCAAGAGAAATGGAAAAAATAGGAAGAGAGAATTCAGCTTCTGAGCCAGTATTCCTTTCACTGGACCACAAGCCTTCCTGCAGTCTGGAAGCTCAAAACCTTCCCTGAAGTAGAACAGCTGCCCTTGTGGTACAAGGGTTGTCGCAATGTTTTAGGTTAGTTGAAATTAATTTGAACACAGAGGTGGAAACTCTTGGGAGAGACAGTAACTATTGCAAAGAACAACCACATCTTCCAACAGATGCCCAGAAGCAAAAAGAGTTGTTACTGGATCAAGAGCTGCTGTCACTGAACCTGGGTTACTTTCAGAGGATGAAATATATTACAAGGAACCAACCTCTGTAATTTCCTCCAAAAAATGTATCATCTCAAAGAGATTCAATGACAAACTCATTCCCAGGCTTAATAATGCTCAATCCGTGCTCTTCAAAACCAGCACTTGAAGGAAGGCTGCCTTACCTTGCTCCGGTTGAGGTTGGCTTGGATTCCATTGTCACTGATCTTCACTGTGATCTGGCGCTCAGATAAATCAGGTCTGAGGAAAGGAGGCTTCACACTCACAGCTTGCTTTTTCTTGGGCTCAACTATGTACCTGAGTAATCGTTCAACAGTCATCATTAAAATAAAGAACAACCTAAGAACAAGGCACAGAGACAAGAAAATCTTCTTGCTTCCACACTGTGATTCATGAAAGTGTCAGAATCTACGTAAGCAAATTCCATTTATTTAGATGGATGTAATAATTACAAACTAATAAAAAGATCTTTGGATTTTTTAGTGAGCAAAAGGAAAGGATGCACTGAAAAACCAAAGCAACTTTTGAAGCACTGATGGATAAGAGCACAGCTCACACAAAGAGAGAGAGGCCTACTGCCAATGAAAGTGACTTACTCCATCTTACCTAGTTACGATGAAACAACTTCCCTGTGGTAAAAGACAGTGACTGGGGGAATAAGACCCAGCACACAGGGATTTAATATGGAGAAGATGATGTGTGTGGCTTGTTTCTGTATTGTGTTTTGAGTGTTCAAATAAATGGAGGTAAAAGAAACAGGTCTACAGGAAGCAACAAATCTAAAGGGAAATGACTGACTTTAGATATCTAATTTCTTTTCACTGGACTAGAATTCTGTAGGTGCAACTGGGCAGTGGCTGGACAATGTATAAATACGTATGTGCACATAAGCTTTCTCTGTTTTATCCAGTGCATAGGACATGCCAGCAGTGATGACTCAGTGACTTTCAACATACAGGACAATTCAATAGGTCTTCACAAAACACAAATATTCTGCTTGCTAAAAGTCTGAGAAGAGCCATGGTGATAGTAGTATTTACACTCTCTCTCAAAAGGAGTGGCTCCCAGCTTCTAGTATCTGACTCTCTTAAAGTATCTTGACCTGATTTTCAAGTTTTGGTAAGCTTGAGAAGCAGCTATTCCAGTGTCTTCACCTCAACACATATAACAGACTTTTAGAACTTATTTGTTGCATAGCAAAGAAGGGGAAAAAAAGGACAGAGAATAGTGTCAGTGTCTGGAGTTGCTTAACACCCTGAAAAGGCTCAAATAAGTCTTCTTGTAGTACTATTATTAATATGTTTGCAGGCTGAACAGCTCAGCACCTATGACATTTATACTCCCTCTGATCTATTGCATTAAAATCCCAATTTCAAAACGTGAAACGATAAATCCATTTTCCCCAAAATAGAAAGCCATAAATAAAATCTCAAGTTCCATGATGTAGATCTCATTGAAAATCTGTTTTATGATAATGAAAGTGCCAGTGAGATTGAAAGCCACAGTGGCCTTAAATTAGATTTAAGTCTTAAGGAGAAAGGCTGATTTTAGATTCCTTCTCTTTCTCTAGCAGACTGGAATACCTGGACATTGACTGCACAGAGCAAAAGGTCATGTTGGGAGTATGAAAACACACTGAAACCTACCTTGTTACTGAAATCCACTGGATAAACAAGTTGCTGCAGACAAAGGTATCAGCTCTTCATATAATTTGACATGCTCATTTTAAACAAACATTCCTGGGATTATGTTACGAATTACATTAAGAAAACAACTGCTTGGACAGGTTACAGCCATACAACAGTAAAACAGCTATCACAAAGCTCTGCATTGAGGAGTGTTTTGCTTTACTTCCTTGTTATTTCATCAATGGCCTTTCACTTTTGAGCCCAACCAAGCACAATTTTTTCCCTCTGTCCCAACAACTACTGTACCTCCCCCATTTCCAGTTGAGAGCATTTCTCTTACCTGGGAGCCAAGGGGCTGCATAGCACATGTTCCACATTTCCACAGCAACCTCGGGTAAAAGGATTCACTCCCCCACGGAATTTACCTGTCACCTGGAAACATATTCAGGGTAGGGCTCAAATTTCTAGTTATATAAAAGTCATCATCCAACCCTCAGAAAGTCAAGAACAAGTATACTTTGCTCTCACCCTACTATCCTTCCTTTTTGTTTGAATGCTGCACTTCCTCTCTCCTGCTGTAGCACATCCTCTCCATCAGCTGCTTCTAGCTAGGAGGCACACCAACTAAAGAACCTTTGCCAAAAGGGCAGTGAGCTCAATGTGACTGCGTTTCAAAGTGGCCAGGTTCACCTCTCTGATAGATTTTTGCCTGCTGTCAGCCAGACATCCTGTTTTGGTCCTTTCATTTCCCTGTCACTTCCACTCCTCTGCCTTGGCAAGTCCCCTCCAAGCAAACAAGAATGTCAACTCAACGTGCTTAATGTTGGATGAGAGCCAAGTGTTGTCTCTAGCAGCCCTAGCAGCAAACAGTATGATCCACTGCCTTCAGCA
>NW_009953217.1:4282844-4285573 GCF_000747805.2 Chaetura pelagica
CAGGAGGGTGCCAGGAACTCCCCTGTGATTACCATGTTTGCTTGGAAATTAGCTAGTTTAATAAAAGCCAAGACTCATTAGACTGGTGGGATCCATTCAAAGCTTCATAAGCTTTATAATAGGTTTGTACTCTACAGGCAGATACTTGAAAGTAACCATATGGGGATAAATACCAATAAAGCCAGAGAGATTAATAGTGGCTGCCATTAAAAGCATTACTGTGCTGTTTGCAAGTAATGCATTTTAATCAACTTGTAGTTCTGATCTAGCAACAAGTTTACAGAGTATCAGAAATACTTTCATTACTTGCACATAAAATAACAATGATGAAATGATTTTGCAATATATTATGCTGGCCTCCTTGGTATAACATAAAAAGGCCAAGAGAGAAATGTTGGAAGTTCTGAGTGTTGGAAGAGGAACCTGATGACTAAAACAAAGGCCTGGGGCATTTGGCACATCTGTATTCAATCCTGAGTATAAGCTGATTTGTGCCAGATGCTGGCAAATTACTTCATATCTCTGCCCATTTTCTCAAACACAATATGAAAATAAAATTTCTCTCACAGATTACATTACTAATTATATCAGTTTGGTTACTAAATGAGTTTGAAATCTATTGATAAAAAGCTGTCTCAGAAGGAACAATATTTATTTACTCTATTCAGAAACTAAAAATACAAGGATATAAGCAGATGTTGGGTCATGGGTTATTTTCATTCCATAAAAGACTTTCAAAGGCATTCAGAAAGCTCACAAACATCTAAACTCTGTCACTATTCACTTCTAAATCACACATGCCTACTATGAATCCTCAAAGCCTATGAACTCCAGAATGAAAAAATACAAAAAATTTACAGTAAAACACGAAAAATGTCTGTAACACTGGCCTATAAAACGTACTGGGAAGAGAGGACAAGTGTGGCTGAGCATATTGTAAGTGGAAAATCAACAGCAGATAACTAACAGTGTGAGAAAAGATAATCAATACTGAGACTGAAAGGAGAAAAGTTAATATTTTAAAACAGTGGCAAAGATAAAAGCAGATTTCATATCCATCACCCCTGTTCTGGTGCTCTAATAACTTAGATATGCTTCCTTTGAAAGGGACCTGAAGGCTGAGAACATCCATCCTCCAATTACAGACAAGTCAGTACATCTGACTAAACAGAAATTAAGACCAGATTATATTTATTTTTCAGAAAATAGCATGGGAAGATGAATTAATCTCAAGCAGTTTGATAGCTCAAGAAACCAAACCAAACTAGGACTAATTTTTCCATTTTTATTTCAATCAAGTTAAATGCAAAATTCTCAGCCTTCCTAAATGTTAGTGTAGCCACAAACACAAGAAGTTAGATTTTTTGGTTTGTTTGTTTTAAATTTTTCCTTCCTCCTCAGCCTAGAATTTTAATGGACAGTCTGCATCACCGCATGAAGACAAGCCTAAGGCAGACCATGATTTGGGCTATGAGACTGAAATGCCCTGGGTTTCATGCTACTATTGCTAGCACTATCAAACCTAATACTTGGTCAAAATCAATTGTAAAATGAAGAGCAGCTGATTCCAAGAGGACAGAGAAAAGCCTTTAAAGATCCACAGCTACAGTAAACCTGTTTTGTTCAAAGGCCATGTCAGGCAACAGTTCTGGATGACTTCAGATACTTTGCTTATGTAAACCTCCCACACTATTCTGGATAAAAGTTTTCATTGCCTTTTGTGGAACAGGAGACAATCTCATCCCAGTTTAGGAAGGCCTGGCCTCAGGCAGATGTCTTCAACTCTGCACAGCAGCCATACACACTATGTAAGCGTGAAGCCATCAGCCTGCAGGACAGGCAGAACAGCACCCTTCTCAGCATGAGCCAGAGAGCACCCACAGACACCAGAGCAGTAAAAATGCATTTGAGGGGAAAAAAAAAAAAAAGTTAATACAAGTGGGATGTGGGGGGGGAAAAAAAAAAAAAAAAAAAAAAAAAAAGTGAAAAAAACCCCAGATGTGTGAGGGACACTTTGGAGCTGGAGCCGTGAAAGGGTAAAGCACTAGAATGCACACAATTAATAATCCTGGGCAAGAAAGCTGCAAGTGCTGGTGTGCAGCTGATGGGCACACCCAGAGTCAAGGTTCCTGATTGAGTTACCCCTTTCCAATGGCAGGGCCACGCCACCAATCCCACAACTAGATCTCTATCAGCCATCCCATGCTATTGATACACACATGCATATAGGTCTGGGTCGCCCACATAGAGACTGTGGATTATATAAATCTGAGTAACTGTAGAGGAACTAAAGTTCTACAGGCTTTTTGGCACAAGATGTCATGTTGGCACTTGGTTTGGAGAAGCAAAACAAGTTAGGCCCAATAACCTCTTTGTGTGATTGTGCACATACACGAGAACAAGAAAGAAACAAAGATAGTGAGACAAAGAGCTAGCTCAGATCTTATTATGTGCAGTGTGGGTTAGCTGGGGGAGTTAAAAAATCAGGAGACAGGGCAAAAGCATGATTTAATCTTTTCCTTTGATTCAATCTCATGATTTGTTCAGTCTGACTCATAAAGTTTGAACTTCAAGGGTTGGCAGTACTGACCACATAAAACCTATTTCAAGGCTATGAGTAGATTTTAAATGGTAAATAGGCTTGGGATGATCCTTTGTGGTTTGAATGGAGAAAGCTTTGGTTGTAGTGCACTCAAGAAAAAAATCTGACAAAAACCCCCTAGATCTTC